>NC_054471.1:804958-849958 GCF_017639515.1 Carcharodon carcharias | reverse complement strand
CAGGAAGAATATGCAGAGACAGCAGGAAATAAAGGAGGTGCAGGAACAGGGGGACTTCAGTGTATCTGTACATAACTCACTGAAGATGACAGGGCATGCTGAGATAGCAGTTAAAGTATATAGTATCTTAGGCTTTATTGACAGGGGCTTTGAGTACAAGAGTAAGAAGATCATGTTGAACTTGTATAAGACACTAGTTAGGCCTCAGCTGGAGCACTGTGTCCAGTTCAGGGTGTAATACTTGAGGAAGGATTGAAGGCATTAGAGAAAGTACAGGAGAGATTCACAAGGATGATTCCCAGGATAGAGAACTGGAGCTATGAGGATAGATTGGAGAGGTTGGGACTGTTTTCCTGGGATAAAAGAAGGCTGAGAGGAGACTTGATCGAGGTATTCAAGATCCTGAGGGGTATGGACAGGGTAAATAGTGAGAAGCTGTTCCCACTCAAGAGAGCATCAAGAACTAGAGGGAACAGATTCAAAATAATTGGCAAAAGGGGTAAATGTGATGTGAGGAAGCATTTTTTCACTCAGAAGATGGTTGGAGTCTGGAACAAACTTCCTGAGAAGGAGGAGGCAGGTTTGATCGAGGTATTCAAAAGGGAGTTGGAGAATGTGCAGGGTTACAGAGATAAGGCAGGGGAGTGGGACTTGGTGGGTTGCTCTTTCAGAGAGCCAGTGCAGAATCGATGGGCTGAATAGCCTCCTTCTGCATTGTAAAGATTCTGTGATACTGGATTCCCCTTGAGAAGATGGTGGTGAGCTGCCTTCTTGAGCCGCTGCAGTCCATGTGGTGTAGGT
This sequence comes from Carcharodon carcharias, assembly GCF_017639515.1. NCBI lineage: Eukaryota > Metazoa > Chordata > Chondrichthyes > Lamniformes > Lamnidae > Carcharodon > Carcharodon carcharias. The sequence goes on along the minus strand of NC_054471.1, from coordinate 849,157 downwards.
ACACCCACAGTGCTGTTGGGGAGGGAGTTCCAGGATTTTGACCCAGCGACAGTGAAGGAATGGTGATATATTTCCAAATCAGGATGGTGTGTGACTTGGAGGGGAACTTCCAGGTGGTGATGTTCCCATCTATCTGCTGCCCTTGTCCTTCTAGATGGTAGTGGTCGTGGGTTTGGAAGGTGCTGTCTAAGGAGCCTTGGTGAGTTCCTGCAGTGCATCTTGTAGATGGTACACACACTGCTGCTACTGTGCGTCGGTGGTGGAGGGAGTGAATGTTTGTGGATGGGGTGCCAATCAAGCGGCTGCTTTGTCCTGGATGGTGTCCAGCACTCATCCAGGCAAGTGGGGAGTATTCCATCACACTCCTGACTTGTGCCTTGTAGATGGTGAACAGGCTTTGGGGAGTCAGGAGGTGAGTTACTCACTGCAGGATTCCCAGCCTCTGACCTGCTCTTGTAGCCACAGTATTTATATGGCTGGTCCAGTTCTGTTTCTGGTCAATGGTAACCCCCAGGATGTTGATAGTGGGGGATTCAGTGATGTAATGTCATTGAATGTCAAGGGGCGATGGTTGGATTCTCTCTTGTTGGAGATGGTCATTACCTGACACTTGTGTGGTGTGAATGTTACTTGCCACTTGTCAGCCCAAGCCTGGATATTGTCCAGGTCTTGCTGCATTTGGACATGGACTGGTCACCGTGTATTTGTTCATGTGGGTTTCTCTGGCTATTGCCTTTGTTCTGGGGGCATTTAAGAATCAACCACGTTGTTATGGGTCTGGAGTCACATGCAGGCCACAGCTCCCCTACCTACCATCAAGTGTGTTTTAGTTTCCAGATTGTTATTGAATTCAGATTCCACCAGCTGCTGTGGTGGGATTGGAACCCGGGTCCCCAGAGCGTTACCCAGGCTCTCTGGAATATCACTACCCCCCTGCTTCCACCAACACCATCATAGCTGATCTTGGGTTTCAACTCCATTTACCTGCCCACTCCCCATATCCCTTAGGTGGACAAGATTATGAGGGGCATGGACAGGGTGGAGAGGGAGCAGCTGTTCCCCTTAGTTGAAGGGTTAGTCACGAGGGGACATAAGTTCAAGGTGAGGGGCAGGAGGTTTAGGGGGGATGTGAGGAAAAACTTTTTTCCCCAGAGGGTGGTGAGGGTCTGGAATGTGTTGCCTGGGAGGGTGGTGGAGGCGGGTTGCCTCACATCCTTTAAAAAGCACCTGGATGAGCACTTGGCACATCATAACATTCAAGGCTATGGGCCAAGTGCTGGTAAATGGGATTAGGTAGGTAGGTCAGGTGTTTCTCACGTGTCGGTGCAGACTGGATGGGCCGAAGGGCCTCTTCTGCACTGTGATTCTGTGAATTTCCTGAGACACCAAAAGTCCATCCTTCCCTACCTTAAATATATTCAGCGATGGAACATCCACAACCCTCTGGGGTGGAGAATTCCAAAGATTCACAATCCTTTGAGTGAAGTAATTTCTCCTCATCTCAGTCCTAAATGATCAGCCCCTTATCCTGAGACTGAGCCCCCATGTTTTAGACCCCCCGATTGGCAGAGACAATCTCTCAGTGTCCACCCTGTCAAACCCCTTCAGAATCTCACAGGATTCAATGAGATCGTCTCTCATTCTTCTAAACTCCAGAGAATACAAGTCCAATTCACTCAGCCTCCCATCATAGGTCACCCCCTCATTCCAGGGACCAATCTAGTGAACCCTCACTGTACCACCTCCAATGCAAGTATATCCTCCCTGAAATGTACAGACCAAATCTGCACACAGTACTCCAGATGTGGTCTCACCAAAACCCTGAACAACGGGAGCAAGATTTCTTTATTCTTGGACTCCAATCCCCTTGCAATAAAGGCCAACACACCATTTGCCTTCCCAATTGCTTGTTGCACCTGCCTGCTAACTCTCTGTGCTCCTTGTACAAACACACCCAAGTCTCTTTCAGCATCAACACTTACAAGTTTCACACCTTTTAAAAAATATTCTGCCTTTCTATCCTTACGACCAAAGTGAATAACTTCACACTTCCCTACATTATACTCCATCTGAAATCTTGTTGCCCACTCACTTACCCTGTCTACATCTCTTTGCAGCCTCTCAGTGTCCTCCTCACAGCTTAGCTTCCACCTAGCTTGGTATCACCAGCAAATGTAGATACATTACTCTCTGTCTCTTCATCTAGGTCATTAAGACAGATTGTAAATAGCTGGGGCCCCAGCACTGATCCTTGTGACACTCCACGATTCACTGCCTGACAGCTTGAAAAAGCCCCGTTGATGCCCACTCTCTGCTTTCTATTCATTAACTAATCCTCCACCCATACTAAAATATTACCTCCAACTCATGAGTCCTTATCTTGCCAATTAACCTTTCATGTGGCACCTTATTGAATGCTGTGTGGAAATCCAGGTATACTCCATCTACTGGTTCCCCTTTATCTACCCTACCAGTCACAACCTCAAAAAGCTTTCATAAATTTGTCAAACAGGATTTCCCCTTAGTAAAACCATGTTGACTTGCTCTAATCATACTATACTTTTCTAAGTGCATGGTTAAGACTTCCTTAATAATAGATCCCAACATTTTCCCAACAACTGATGTTAGGCTAACCTTCCTGGAGTTCCTTGATTTCTCCCTCCCTCCTGTCTTGAAAATGGTGTAACATTTCCCACCTTCCAATTTAATAGGACCGTACCTGAATCGAATGAGTTTTGGACAATGATAGCCAGCACATCCCCTATCTCTACAGCATCTCCTTTAGAACCCTAGGGTGTAGGTCATCAGGTCTCAGGATTTGTCAGATTTTAGTCCCTCAAGTTTCTTCAATACTTTTTCTCTGCTGATATTAATTATCTTAATCTCCTCTCTCTTTTTAGCCCCAAGGTTACCCTCTATTTCTGGTATGGAGTTTGTATTTTCTATTGTGAAGACAGACACAAGGGGCAGGAGTTTCTGTTGGCTTTGAGCATCAGGCCAGATGTCAGCAGATAATATGGCCAAAAATCGCTTTTACACCATTGTGAAACCAGTTTGTGATTGTCGGCTCTGCCTGTCAATGGTAGCCTGCACTTCCTGCTGCCAGACATTGGGAACGTCGTTCTAAGCCCAGCCGGCCGGAATCATCGCCTCTTGCAGGATCATTCGGCACGCCGGTCTGATTACACACCAGTTTGTTTCACAACGGGTACATTGGTGACGTGCTGCTGGTGAGCTGCTATTCTGAGGTTTGTTTGCCGAGCTTGACTCGAGCAGCACTGGCAGTCTCAGTGCCAGCCTCCACAGGCAGCACCACATCACTTTCACAGGGGCTGTCATGAAGCTATTACTCTATATGATATTATTGGAAAATATATTTCTTTTAAAATTGAGGTTTAGTCTGTGGGTGTCCTAACTGGATTAAAGCCAGCCAGTCTGGGGGCTTTGTGTGCTAGTTTTGATATGTAAGGGAGATAGCTGCATTTGTAGTTTTTGATTAGAGCATTGAAGAAGTGGGGTGTAAACTGACCCCTCTCTAGCAGCTACCAAGCAAGATGTTTATATTACTAATAAAATTGGTACTATGAAAGGGGTTTTATTGTTAGAGAGGTTTGGTTCAGAGGTTGTTGATACAATGGGTATTCATATTCAATGGGGCTGGTCGGTATAACTTCAGTAGTTTCTGGGTGTTCAGGGCAGGGGTAATGTGAGATCAAAAGGCAGCTGTAAACATGCAACTGGCTCCACAGGAACCAAAGTGAAAAGAACCTCATTTTGAATCTGTGAGGTAAAAATACTTTGCCTGGTGTCTGGTTAAGTCTATGGGTTGCTGTTGCCTTAATGGAGATTAGTTTGGGAGTTTGTTAAAAGTTATGATAGTAGTAATTTGTAGCCATGTGTATAGATAGTTTAACTTGTGTAAAGTAATAAAATATTTCATTTAGTTTAATGTAAAACCTCTTGTGAGCTAATGGTTTGATTCCTGAGTTTAGAGTCGCATCTCAAACATAACACTTAAAATTATAGGTTATGACAGTCGTTTCAAGTTTCCCTCTGGGATTTGAATTAACTGCATCAGATTTTACAGCCGGTCACGGGCAGGTCTCTACCTACCAGACCAGCCGTAGGGCCAAGGTGTCTCTCCAAAGGCTGCAGGGCTGGGACTTGCTTGGGGAAGGGGGAGAAGAGGCCTCAGGCCAGGGAAGAGGCTGCAGGGTGAGGGCTGTACTGGGGAAGGGGGGTATCCCAGGGTGTGTGTGTGGGGGGCACATGTTGATCTGTACAAGTGGCCTCGAGATGGTGAGATTTGAGGAGGCATCTCCAGAGGAGATGAGGCCAGATGGAGATGTGAGGGTGTGTGTGAGAGAGTGAGTGGTGATGTCCCTTGAGTTGGCAGTGAGGGAGATGCCAGTGAGTGTGTGATGGGTGTGTGAGTGTGTGAGTTTAGAGTGAGGAGATGGTTGCCTTACCCTGGCTGTGTGGATGAGATCATCCATCCTCTGTCTACACTGGATGGTCAGCCTCTTCCATACAGCACTGGCACTGACCAGCACTGCCTGCCAAGCTGGAGTGGTGACACTGATGCTGCTCCTGCAGCCAGAGTGGGGGTACAGGTCATTGCGCTTGGTTCCACCAGTGCCCACAAGCTGTCGCAGGGATGCATCGCTGGACCAGGAGGCTGTAGTCCTGCTGCTATTCAGGGCCCCGTCCAGGGCTGACAGCACTGCCAGGGAGCGGGTAGCTGCCCATTAAAGCTGCGGCCTGGCGTGAGGAAGCAACGAGGTGACGGTGTGGAGGGTGAAAGGGAGGCCTGTTTCCCGGGAATGTGGGATGAGTGAGGTGGGACTGGGACACTGTAGCACCTAAACCCGGGACTGCACTGAGGACAGAACCAATCCAAGTATCTGTTCCTCGTTCACCAGAACAATTTCTCCTCTTCCTGGTTTTAAGGGGCCAAAGTTTGCTTTGTGGTTGGGGGGGGTGGGGGGGGTTGAGGTTACATTCAGGTCAGTCACGGTCTTAGTGAATGGCTAGAGGGGCTGAATGGCCTCCTCCTGCTCCGGATTCATATATTCTACCTTTTTAATGTATGTGGAAAAGCTCGGTCTGTTTTTATCATTCCAGATAGTTCACTGTCACTTTCGATATTTTCCCTCTTCCTCTGGCTGCTCCCCAGTGTCCCCACTGCCAGTGACCCAACTGCCAGTGTCCCCACTGCCAGTGTCCCTGATCCCAGTGTCCCCACTGCCAGTGTCCCCACTGCCAGTGTCCCTGATCCCAGTGTCCCCGCTGCCAGTGTCCCTGATCCTAGTGTCCCCACTGCCAGTGTCCCTGATCCCAGTGCCCCCACTGCCAGTGTCCCTGATCCCAGTGTCCCCACTGCCAGTGTCCCTGATCCCAGTGTCCCCACCGCCAGTGTCCCTGATCCCATTGTCCCCACCGCCAGTGTCCCTGATCCCAGTGTCCCCACCACCAGTGTCCCTGATCCCAGTGTCCCCACCGCCAGTGTCCCTGATCCCAGTGTCCCCACTGCCAGTGTCCCCACTGCCAGTGTCCCCGATCCCAGTGTCCCCACTGCCAACGTCCCCGATCCCAGTGTCCCCACTGCCAGTGTCCCTGATCCCAGTGTCCCCACTGCCAGTGTCCCCACTGCCAGTGTCCCTGATCCCAGTGTCCCCACTGCCAGTGTCCCTGATCCCAGTGTCCCCACTGCCAGTGTCCCCACTGCCAGTGTCCCTGATCCCAGTGTCCCCACTGCCAGTATCCCTGATCCCAGTGCCCCCACTGCCAGTGTCCCTGATCCCAGTGTCCCCACTGCCAGTGTCCCTGATCCCAGTGTCCCCATTGCCAGTGTCCCTGATCCCAGTGTCCCCACTGCCAGTTTCCCTGATCCCAGTGTCCCCATTGCCAGTGTCCGTGATCCCGGCATCCCTGATCCCAGTGTCCCCACTGCCAGTGTCCCTGAACCCAGTGTCCCCGATCCCAGTGTCCCCACTGCTAGTGTCCCTGATCCCAGTGTCCCCACCGCCAGTGTCCCTGAACCCGGCATCCACGATCCCATTGTCCCCACTGCCAGTGTCCGTGATCCCGGCATCCCCGATCCCAGTGTCCCCACTGCCAGTGTCCCCATTGCCAGTGTCCGTGATCCCGGCATCCCCGATCCCAGTGTCCCCACTGCCAGTGTCCGTGATCCCGGCATCCCCGATCCCAGTGTCCCCACTGCCAGTGTCCCTGAACCCGGCATCCACGATCCCAGTGTCCCCACTGCCAGTGTCCGTGATCCCGGCATCCCCGATCCCAGTGTCCCCACTGCCAGTGTCCCCACTGCCAGTGTCCCTGATCCCAGCATCCCCAATCCCAGTGTCCCCACTGCCAGTGTCCCCACTGCCAGTGTCCCTGATCCCGGTGTCCCCGATCCCAGTGTCCCCACTGCTAGTGTCCCTGATCCCGGTGTCCCCGATCCCAGTGTTCCCACTGCCAGTGTCCCTGATCCCGGTGTCCCCGATCCCAGTGTCCCCACTGCCAGTGTCCCTGATCCCGGTGTCCCCGATCCCAGTGTCCCCGATCCCAGTGTCCCCACTGCCAGCGTCCCTGATCCCAGCGTCCCTGATCCCAGTGAACTGGATCCCAGCGTCCCCGATCCCAGTGAACCGGATCCCAGCATCCCCGATCCCAGTGAACCTGATTTCAGGGTCCCCAATCCCAGGGTTCCCAATCCTAGTGAACCCGATCCCAGTGAACCTGATCCCATCGTCCCTGATCCCAGTGAACCCGATCCCAGTGTCACCAATCCCAGTGAACCCGATCCCAGCGTCCCCAATCCCAGTGAATCCAATCCCAGTGAACCCGATCCCAGGGTCCCCGATCCCAGGGACCCGATCCTAGTGAACCTGATCCCACCGTCCCCGATCCCAGTGAACCTGATCCCGGGGTCCCTGATCCCAGTGAATCCAATCCCAGAGTCCCCAATCCCAGTGAAGCTGATCTCAGTGAACACGATCCCAGCGTCCCCGATCCCAGTGAAGCTGATCCCGGTGTCCCCGATCCCAGTGTCCCCGATCCCAGTGTCCCCACTGCCAGCGTCCCTGATCCCAGCGTCCCTGATCCCAGTGAACTGGATCCCAGCGTCCCCGATCCCAGTGAACCGGATCCCAGCATCCCCGATCCCAGTGAACCTGATTTCAGGGTCCCCAATCCCAGGGTTCCCAATCCTAGTGAACCCGATCCCAGTGAACCTGATCCCATCGTCCCTGATCCCAGTGAACCCGATCCCAGTGTCACCAATCCCAGTGAACCCGATCCCAGCGTCCCCAATCCCAGTGAATCCAATCCCAGTGAACCCGATCCCAGGGTCCCCGATCCCAGGGACCCGATCCTAGTGAACCTGATCCCACCGTCCCCGATCCCAGTGAACCTGATCCCGGGGTCCCTGATCCCAGTGAATCCAATCCCAGAGTCCCCAATCCCAGTGAAGCTGATCTCAGTGAACACGATCCCAGCGTCCCCGATCCCAGTGAAGCTGATCCCGGTGTCCCCGATCCCAGTGTCCCCGATCCCAGTGTCCCCACTGCCAGCGTCCCTGATCCCAGCGTCCCTGATCCCAGTGAACTGGATCCCAGCGTCCCCGATCCCAGTGAACCGGATCCCAGCATCCCCGATCCCAGTGAACCTGATTTCAGGGTCCCCAATCCCAGGGTTCCCAATCCTAGTGAACCCGATCCCAGTGAACCTGATCCCATCGTCCCTGATCCCAGTGAACCCGATCCCAGTGTCACCAATCCCAGTGAACCCGATCCCGGCATTCCCGATCCCAGCATCCCTGATCCCAGTGTCCCCGATCCCAGTGAACACGATCCCAGTGTCCCCGATCCCAGCGAACACGATCCCAGTGAACCCGATCCCGGCGTCCCCGATCCCAGTGAACCCGATCCCAGCGTCCTCGATCCCAGTGAAGCCAATTCCAGTGAACACGATCCCAGTGAACCCAATCCCAGTGGACACGATCCCAGTGAACCTGATCCCGGGGTCCCTGATCCCAGTGAATCCAATCCCAGAGTCCCCAATCCCAGTGAAGCTGATCTCAGTGAACACGATCCCAGCGTCCCCGATCCCAGTGAAGCTGATCCCAGTGAACACGATCCCAGCGTCCCCAATCCCAGTGAATCCAATCCCAGTGAACCCGATCCCAGGGTCCCTGATCCCAGGGACCCGATCCCAGTGAACCTGATCCCACCGTCCCCAATCCCAGTGAATCCAATCCCAGTGAACCCGATCCCAGGGTCCCCGATCCCAGTGAACCTGATCCCACCGTCCCCGATCCCAGTGAACCTGATCCCGGGGTCCCTGATCCCAGTGAATCCAATCCCAGAGTCCCCAATCCCAGTGAAGCTGATCTCAGTGAACACGATCCCAGCGTCCCCGATCCCAGTGAAGCTGATCTCAGTGAACACGATCCCAGCGTCCCCAATCCCAGTGAATCCAATCCCAGTGAACCCGATCCCAGGGTCCCTGATCCCAGGGACCCGATCCCAGTGAACCTGATCCCACCGTCCCCAATCCCAGTGAATCCAATCCCAGTGAACCCGATCCCAGGGTCCCCGATCCCAGTGAACCTGATCCCACCGTCCCCGATCCCAGTGAACCTGATCCCGGGGTCCCTGATCCCAGTGAATCCAATCCCAGAGTCCCCAATCCCAGTGAAGCTGATCTCAGTGAACACGATCCCAGCGTCCCCAATCCCAGTGAATCCAATCCCAGTGAACCCGATCCCAGGGTCCCTGATCCCAGGGACCCGATCCCAGTGAACCTGATCCCACCGTCCCCGATCCCAGTGAACCTGATCCTGGGGTCCCCGATCCCAGTGAATCCAATCCCAGGGTCCCCGATCCCAGTGAAGCTGATCCCAGTGAACACGATCCCAGCGTCCCCGATCCCAGTGAACCCGATCCCAGTGTCCCCGATCCCAGCGTCCCTGATCCCAGTGTCCCCGATCCCAGTGTCCCTGATCCCAGCGTCCCTGATCCCAATGTCCCCGATCCCAGCGTCCCCGATCCCAGTGTCCCCGATCCCAGTGAACCCAATCCCAGCGTCCCCGATCCCAGTGAACCCAATCCCAGCGTCCCCGATCCCAGCGTCCCTGATCCCAGTGTCCCCGATCCTAGTGAACCCGATCCCAGCGTCCCCGATCCCACTGAACCCGATCCCGGCATTCCCGATCCCAGCATCCCTGATCCCAGTGTCCCCGATCCCAGTGAACACGATCCCAGTGTCCCCGATCCCAGCGTCCCTGATCCCAATGTCCCCGATCCTAGTGAACCCGATCCCAGCGTCCCCGATCCCAGTGAACCCGATCCCGGCATTCCCGATCCCAGCATCCCTGATCCCAGTGTCCCCGATCCCAGTGAACACGATCCCAGTGTCCCCGATCCCAGCGAACACGATCCCAGTGAACCCGATCCCGGCGTCCCCGATCCCAGTGAACCCGATCCCAGCGTCCTCGATCCCAGTGAAGCCAATTCCAGTGAACACGATCCCAGTGAACCCAATCCCAGCGTCCCCGATCCCAGCGTCCCCGATCCCAGTGAACCCAATCCCAGCGTCCCCGATCCCAGCGTCCCTGATCCCAATGTCCCCGATCCTAGTGAACCCGATCCCAGCGTCCCCGATCCCACTGAACCCGATCCCGGCATTCCCGATCCCAGCATCCCTGATCCCAGTGTCCCCGATCCCAGCGTCCCTGATCCCAGTGTCCCCGATCCTAGTGAACCCGATCCCAGCGTCCCCGATCCCACTGAACCCGATCCCGGCATTCCCGATCCCAGCATCCCTGATCCCAGTGTCCCCGATCCCAGTGAACACGATCCCAGTGTCCCCGATCCCAGCGAACACGATCCCAGTGAACCCGATCCCGGCGTCCCCGATCCCAGTGAACCCGATCCCAGCGTCCTCGATCCCAGTGAAGCCAATTCCAGTGAACACGATCCCAGTGAACCCAATCCCAGCGTCCCCGATCCCAGCGTCCCCGATCCCAGTGAACCCAATCCCAGCGTCCCCGATCCCAGCGTCCCCGATCCCAGTGAACCCAATCCCAGCGTCCCCGATCCCAGCGTCCCTGATCCCAGTGTCCCCGATCCTAGTGAACCCGATCCCAGCGTCCCCGATCCCACTGAACCCGATCCCGGCATTCCCGATCCCAGCATCCCTGATCCCAGTGTCCCCGATCCCAGTGAACACGATCCCAGTGTCCCCGATCCCAGCGAACACGATCCCAGTGAACCCGATCCCGGCGTCCCCGATCCCAGTGAACCCGATCCCAGCGTCCTCGATCCCAGTGAAGCCAATTCCAGTGAACACGATCCCAGTGAACCCAATCCCAGTGGACACGATCCCAGTGAACCTGATCCCGGGGTCCCTGATCCCAGTGAATCCAATCCCAGAGTCCCCAATCCCAGTGAAGCTGATCTCAGTGAACACGATCCCAGCGTCCCCAATCCCAGTGAATCCAATCCCAGTGAACCCGATCCCAGGGTCCCTGATCCCAGGGACCCGATCCCAGTGAACCTGATCCCACCGTCCCCGATCCCAGTGAACCTGATCCTGGGGTCCCCGATCCCAGTGAATCCAATCCCAGGGTCCCCGATCCCAGTGAAGCTGATCCCAGTGAACACGATCCCAGCGTCCCCGATCCCAGTGAACCCGATCCCAGTGTCCCCGATCCCAGCGTCCCTGATCCCAGTGTCCCCGATCCCAGTGTCCCCGATCCCAGCGTCCCTGATCCCAATGTCCCCGATCCTAGTGAACCCGATCCCAGCGTCCCCGATCCCAGTGTCCCCGATCCCAGCGTCCCCGATCCCAGTGAACCCAATCCCAGCGTCCCCGATCCCAGCGTCCCTGATCCCAATGTCCCCGATCCTAGTGAACCCGATCCCAGCGTCCCCGATCCCAGTGAACCCAATCCCAGCGTCCCCGATCCCAGCGTCCCTGATCCCAGTGTCCCCGATCCCAGCGTCCCCGATCCTAGTGAACCCGATCCCAGCGTCCCCGATCCCAGTGTCCCCGATCCCAGCGTCCCCGATCCCAGTGTCCCCGATCCCAGCGTCCCCGATCCCAGCGTCCCCGATCCCAGTGAACCCAATCCCAGCGTCCCCGATCCCAGCGTCCCTGATCCCAGTGTCCCCGATCCCAGTGTCCCCGATCCTAGTGAACCCGATCCCAGTGTCCCCGATCCCAGCGTCCCCGATCCCAGTGTCCCCGATCCCAGTGAACCCAATCCCAGCGTCCCCGATCCCAGCGTCCCTGATCCCAGTGTCCCCGATCCCAGCGTCCCCGATCCCAGCGTCCCCGATCCCAGTGAACCCAATCCCAGCGTCCCCGATCCCAGCGTCCCTGATCCCAGTGTCCCCGATCCCAGCGTCCCCGATCCTAGTGAACCCGATCCCAGCGTCCCCGATCCCAGTGAACCCAATCCCAGCGTCCCCGATCCCAGCGTCCCTGATCCCAGTGTCCCCGATCCTAGTGAACCCGATCCCAGCGTCCCCGATCCCACTGAACCCGATCCCGGCATTCCCGATCCCAGCATCCCTGATCCCAGTGTCCCCGATCCCAGTGAACACGATCCCAGTGTCCCCGATCCCAGCGAACACGATCCCAGTGAACTCGATCCCGGCGTCCCCGATCCCAGTGAACCCGATCCCAGCGTCCTCGATCCCAGTGAAGCCAATTCCAGTGAACACGATCCCAGTGAACCCAATCCCAGTGGACACGATCCCAGTGAACCTGATCCCGGGGTCCCTGATCCCAGTGAATCCAATCCCAGAGTCCCCAATCCCAGTGAAGCTGATCTCAGTGAACACGATCCCAGCGTCCCCGATCCCAGTGAAGCTGATCCCAGTGAACACGATCCCAGCGTCCCCAATCCCAGTGAATCCAATCCCAGTGAACCCGATCCCAGGGTCCCTGATCCCAGGGACCCGATCCCAGTGAACCTGATCCCACCGTCCCCGATCCCAGTGAACCTGATCCTGGGGTCCCCGATCCCAGTGAATCCAATCCCAGGGTCCCCGATCCCAGTGAAGCTGATCCCAGTGAACACGATCCCAGCGTCCCCGATCCCAGTGAACCCGATCCCAGTGTCCCCGATCCCAGCGTCCCTGATCCCAGTGTCCCTGATCCCAATGTCCCCGATCCTAGTGAACCCGATCCCAGTGTCCCCGATCCCAGTGTCCCCGATCCCAGCGTCCCTGATCCCAATGTCCCCGATCCTAGTGAACCCGATCCCAGCGTCCCCGATCCCAGTGAACCCAATCCCAGCGTCCCCGATCCCAGTGTCCCCGATCCCAGCGTCCCCGATCCCAGCGTCCCCGATCCCAGCGTCCCCGATCCCAGTGTCCCCGATCCTAGTGAACCCAATCCCAGCGTCCCCGATCCCAGTGAACCCAATCCCAGCGTCCCCGATCCCAGCGTCCCCGATCCCAGCGTCCCTGATCCCAGTGTCCCCGATCCCAGCGTCCCCGATCCCAGCATCCCCGATCCCAGCGTCCCTGATCCCAGTGTCCCCGAACCTAGTGAACACGATCCCAGCGTCCCCGATCCCAGTGAACCCGATCCCAGTGTCCCCGATCCCAGCGTCCCCGATCCCAGCGTCCCTGATCCCAGTGTCCCCGAACCTAGTGAACCCGATCCCAGCGTCCCCGATCCCAGTGTCCCCGATCCCAGCGTCCCCGATCCCAGTGTCCCCGATCCCAGTGAACCCAATCCCAGCGTCCCCGATCCCAGTGAACCCAATCCCAGCGTCCCCGATCCCAGCGTCCCTGATCCCAGTGTCCCCGATCCTAGTGAACCCGATCCCAGCGTCCCCGATCCCACTGAACCCGATCCCGGCATTCCCGATCCCAGCATCCCTGATCCCAGTGTCCCCGATCCCAGTGAACACGATCCCAGTGTCCCCGATCCCAGCGTCCCTGATCCCAATGTCCCCGATCCTAGTGAACCCGATCCCAGCGTCCCCGATCCCAGTGAACCCGATCCCGGCATTCCCGATCCCAGCGTCCCCGATCCCAGTGAACCCAATCCCAGTGTCCCCGATCCCAGCGTCCCTGATCCCAATGTCCCCAATCCTAGCGAACCCGATCCCAGCGTCCCCGATCCCAGTGTCCCCGATCCCAGCGTCCCCGATCCCAGTGTCCCCGATCCTAGTGAACCCGATCCCAGCGTCCCCGATCCCAGTGAACCCGATCCCGGCATTCCCGATCCCAGCGTCCCCGATCCCAGTGAACCCAATCCCAGTGTCCCCGATCCCAGCGTCCCTGATCCCAATGTCCCCGATCCTAGTGAACCTGATCCCAGCGTCCCCGATCCCAGTGTCCCCGATCCCAGCGTCCCCGATCCCAGTGTCCCCGATCCTAGTGAACCCGATCCCAGCGTCCCCGATCCCAGTGAACCCAATCCCAGCGTCCCCGATCCCAGCGTCCCTGATCCCAGTGTCCCCGATCCTAGTGAACCCGATCCCAGCGTCCCCGATCCCACTGAACCCGATCCCGGCATTCCCGATCCCAGCATCCCTGATCCCAGTGTCCCCGATCCCAGTGAACACGATCCCAGTGTCCCCGATCCCAGCGTCCCTGATCCCAATGTCCCCGATCCTAGTGAACCCGATCCCAGCGTCCCCGATCCCAGTGAACCCGATCCCGGCATTCCCGATCCCAGCATCCCTGATCCCAGTGTCCCCGATCCCAGTGAACACGATCCCAGTGTCCCCGATCCCAGCGAACACGATCCCAGTGAACCCGATCCCGGCGTTCCCGATCCCAGTGAACCCGATCCCAGCGTCCTCGATCCCAGTGAAGCCAATTCCAGTGAACACGATCCCAGTGAACCCAATCCCAGCGTCCCCGATCCCAGCGTCCCCGATCCCAGTGAACCCAATCCCAGCGTCCCCGATCCCAGCGTCCCTGATCCCAGTGTCCCCGATCCTAGTGAACCCGATCCCAGCGTCCCCGATCCCACTGAACCCGATCCCGGCATTCCCGATCCCAGCATCCCTGATCCCAGTGTCCCCGATCCCAGTGAACACGATCCCAGTGTCCCCGATCCCAGCGAACACGATCCCAGTGAACCCGATCCCGGCGTCCCCGATCCCAGTGAACCCGATCCCAGCGTCCTCGATCCCAGTGAAGCCTATTCCAGTGAACACGATCCCAGTGAACCCAATCCCAGCGTCCCCGATCCCAGCGTCCCCGATCCCAGTGAACCCAATCCCAGCGTCCCCGATCCCAGCGTCCCTGATCCCAGTGTCCCCGATCCTAGTGAACCCGATCCCAGCGTCCCCGATCCCACTGAACCCGATCCCGGCATTCCCGATCCCAGCATCCCTGATCCCAGTGTCCCCGATCCCAGTGAACACGATCCCAGTGTCCCCGATCCCAGCGAACACGATCCCAGTGAACCCGATCCCGGCGTCCCCGATCCCAGTGAACCCGATCCCAGCGTCCTCGATCCCAGTGAAGCCAATTCCAGTGAACACGATCCCAGTGAACCCAATCCCAGTGGACACGATCCCAGTGAACCTGATCCCGGGGTCCCTGATCCCAGTGAATCCAATCCCAGAGTCCCCAATCCCAGTGAAGCTGATCTCAGTGAACACGATCCCAGCGTCCCCGATCCCAGTGAAGCTGATCCCAGTGAACACGATCCCAGCGTCCCCAATCCCAGTGAATCCAATCCCAGTGAACCCGATCCCAGGGTCCCTGATCCCAGGGACCCGATCCCAGTGAACCTGATCCCACCGTCCCCAATCCCAGTGAATCCAATCCCAGTGAACCCGATCCCAGGGTCCCCGATCCCAGTGAACCTGATCCCACCGTCCCCGATCCCAGTGAACCTGATCCCGGGGTCCCTGATCCCAGTGAATCCAATCCCAGAGTCCCCAATCCCAGTGAAGCTGATCTCAGTGAACACGATCCCAGAGTCCCCAATCCCATCGTCCCTGATCCCAGTGAACACGATCCCAGCGTCCCCAATCCCAGTGAATCCAATCCCAGTGAACCCGATCCCAGGGTCCCTGATCCCAGTGAATCCAATCCCAGTGAACCCGATCCCAGGGTCCCTGATCCCAGGGACCCGATCCCAGTGAACCTGATCCACCGTCCCCGATCCCAGTGAACCTGATCCTGGGGTCCCCGATCCCAGTGAATCCAATCCCAGGGTCCCCGATCCCAGTGAAGCTGATCCCAGTGAACACGATCCCAGCGTCCCCGATCCCAGTGAACCCGATCCCAGTGTCCCCGATCCCAGCGTCCCTGATCCCAGTGTCCCCGATCCCAGTGTCCCCGATCCCAGCGTCCCCGATCCCAGCGTCCCCGATCCCAGCGTCCCCGATCCCAGCGTCCCTGATCCCAGCGTCCCTGATCCCAATGTCCCCGATCCTAGTGAACCCGATCCCAGCGTCCCCGATCCCAGTGAACCCAATCCCAGCGTCCTCGATCCCAGTGAAGCCAATTCCAGTGAACACGATCCCAGTGAACCCAATCCCAGCGTCCCCGATCCCAGCGTCCCCGATCCCAGTGAACCTGATCCCACCGTCCCCGATCCCAGTGAACCTGATCCCGGGGTCCCCGATCCCAGTGAATCCAATCCCAGGGTCCCCGATCCCAGTGAAGCTGATCCCAGTGAACACGATCCCAGCGTCCCCGATCCCAGTGAACCCGATCCCAGTGTCCCCGATCCCAGCGTCCCTGATCCCAGTGTCCCCGATCCCAGTGTCCCCGATCCCAGCGTCCCTGATCCCAGTGTCCCCGATCCCAGTGTCCCCGATCCCAGTGAACCCGATCCCAGCGTCCCCGATCCCAGTGAACCCAATCCCAGCGTCCCCGATCCCAGTGAACCCAATCCCAGCGTCCCCGATCCCAGCGTCCCCGATCCCAGTGTCCCCGATCCCAGTGAACCCGATCCCAGCGTCCCCGATCCCAGTGAACCCGATCCCAGTGTCCCCGATCCCAGTGAACCCGATCCCAGCGTCCCCGATCCCAGTGAACCCAATCCCAGCGTCCCCGATCCCAGCGTCCCCGATCCCAGCGTCCCCGATCCCAGTGTCCCCGATCCCAGCGTCCCCGATCCCAGTGTCCCCGATCCCAGCGTCCCCGATCCCAGCGTCCCCGATCCTAGTGAACCCAATCCCAGCGTCCCCGATCCCAGCGTCCCTGATCCCAATGTCCCCGATCCTAGTGAACCCGATCCCAGCGTCCCCGATCCCAGCGTCCCTGATCCCAATGTCCCCGATCCCAGTGAACCCAATCCCAGCGTCCCCGATCCCAGCGTCCCCGATCCCAGCGTCCCCGATCCCAGTGTCCCCGATCCCAGCGTCCCCGATCCCAGCGTCCCCGATCCTAGTGAACCCGATCCTAGTGAACCCGATCCCAGCGTCCCCGATCCCAGCGTCCCTGATCCCAGTGTCCCCGATCCCAGCGTCCCCGATCCCAGCGTCCCCGATCCCAGCGTCCCTGATCCCAGTGTCCCCGATCCCAGCGTCCCCGATCCCAGTGTCCCCGATCCCAGCGTCCCCGATCCCAGTGAACCCAATCCCAGCGTCCCCGATCCCAGCGTCCCTGATCCCAGTGTCCCCGATCCTAGTGAACCCGATCCCAGCGTCCCCGATCCCAGTGTCCCCGATCCCAGCGTCCCCGATCCCAGTGAACCCAATCCCAGCGTCCCCGATCCCAGCGTCCCTGATCCCAGTGTCCCCGATCCTAGTGAACCCGATCCCAGCGTCCCCGATCCCAGTGTCCCCGATCCCAGCGTCCCCGATCCCAGCGTCCCCGATCCCAGCGTCCCTGATCCCAGTGTCCCCGATCCTAGTGAACCCGATCCCAGCGTCCCCGATCCCACTGAACCCGATCCCGGCATTCCCGATCCCAGCATCCCTGATCCCAGTGTCCCCGATCCCAGTGAACACGATCCCAGTGTCCCCGATCCCAGCGTCCCTGATCCCAATGTCCCCGATCCTAGTGAACCCGATCCCAGCGTCCCCGATCCCAGTGAACCCGATCCCGGCATTCCCGATCCCAGCGTCCCCGATCCCAGTGAACCCAATCCCAGTGTCCCCGATCCCAGCGTCCCTGATCCCAATGTCCCCGATCCTAGTGAACCCGATCCCAGCGTCCCCGATCCCAGTGAACCCGATCCCAGTGTCCCCGATCCCAGTGTCCCCGATCCCAGCGTCCCTGATCCCAATGTCCCCGATCCTAGTGAACCCGATCCCAGCGTCCCCGATCCCAGTGTCCCCGATCCCAGCGTCCCCGATCCCAGTGTCCCCGATCCTAGTGAACCCGATCCCAGCGTCCCCGATCCCAGTGAACCCAATCCCAGCGTCCCCGATCCCAGCGTCCCTGATCCCAGTGTCCCCGATCCTAGTGAACCCGATCCCAGCGTCCCCGATCCCAGTGTCCCCGATCCCAGCGTCCCCGATCCCAGTGTCCCCGATCCCAGTGAACCCAATCCCAGCGTCCCCGATCCCAGCGTCCCTGATCCCAGTGTCCCCGATCCTAGTGAACCCGATCCCAGCGTCCCCGATCCCACTGAACCCGATCCCGGCATTCCCGATCCCAGCATCCCTGATCCCAGTGTCCCCGATCCCAGTGAACACGATCCCAGTGTCCCCGATCCCAGCGAACACGATCCCAGTGAACCCGATCCCGGCGTCCCCGATCCCAGTGAACCCGATCCCAGCGTCCTCGATCCCAGTGAAGCCAATTCCAGTGAACACGATCCCAGTGAACCCAATCCCAGTGGACACGATCCCAGCATCCCCGATCCCGGCAATCCCGATCCCAGTGAACCTGATCCCAGTGAACCTGATTCCAGTGAACCAGCTCCCAGTGAACCCGATCCCAGTGAACCTGATCCCAGTGAACCTGATTCCAGTGAACCAGCTCCCAGTGAACCAGTTCCCCCTCCGTGGTGCCAGAGTATCCTCTGGGAATACAGCCTCACCTCTTGCTGTATCTCCAGTTTATATTTCACCACATCACCCACACTGTTTGGGAGTTTCTGAGTCCACTGCAGGATGTACATGTAAAGATTGCTTTTCTGGATCCTCACTGGACTCGGAGTATCGTAATAAAATTCCGGTTCATAGGCTCGGCCTGTGTGAACAGAGTCAGGAAGAACATTAGTCAGAGCATTCACAACAAAAACAGACACAGAAAAACTCAGCAGGTCTGACAGTATCTGCGGAGAGAAACACAGTTAACGTTTCGAGTCAGTATGACTCTTCAACAGAACTAAGGAAAAATAGGAAAGGGGTGAAATATAAGCTGGTTTAAGTGGGGGTGGGGGGAATTGGGGGGGGAGAAGGTTGTGGGGGGGAGGGTTGTTTGGACAAGCAAGCAGTGATAGGAGGAGATATCCAGGAGTGACCCTTCAGTAATAGCCAGGAGTGACCCTTCAGTAATATCCAGGGGTGACCCCTGTGTAATATCCGGGAGTGACCCCTCAGTAATATCCAGGAGTGACCCCTCAGTAATATCCTGGAGTGACCCCTGTGTAATATCCAGGAGTGACCCCTCAGTAATATCTGGGAGTGACCCCTCAGTAATATCCAGGAGTGACCCCTCAGTAATATCTGGGAGTGACCCCTCAGTAATATCCTGGAGTGACCCTTCAGTAATATCCAGGAGTGACCTCTGTGTACTATCTGGGAGTGACCCCTGTGTACTATCCGGGAGTGACCCCTCAGTAATATCTGGGAGTGAACCCTCAGTCATATCCTGGAGTGACCCCTCAGTAATATCCTGGAGTGACCCCTCAGTAATATCCGGGAGTGACCCCTGTGTACTATCTGGGGGTGACCCCTGTGTACTATCTGGGAGTGACCCCTCAGTAATATCCGGGAGTGACCCCTGTGTACTATCTGGGAGTGACGCCTCAGTAATATCCGGGAGTGACCCCTGTGTACTATCCTGGAGTGACCCCTGTGTAATATCTGGGGGTGACCCCTGTGTACTATCTGGGAGTGACCCCTGTGTAATATCTGGGAGTGACCCCTCAGTAATATCCGGGAGTGACACCTGTGTACTATCCAGGAATGACCTCTGTGTACTATCTGGGAGTGACCCCTGTGTAATATCTGGGAGTGAGCCCTCAGTAATATCCGGGAGTGACCCCTGTGTAATATCTGGGAGTGACCCCTCAGTAATATCTGGGAGTGACCCCTGTGTAATATCCGGGAGTGACCCCTGTGTACTATCTGGGAGTGACCCCTGTGTAATATCCGGGAGTGACCCCTGTGTACTATCTGGGAGTGACCCCTGTGTACTATCTGGGAGTGACCCCTGTGTAATATCTGGGAGTGACACCTGTGTACTATCTGGGAGTGACCCCTCAGTAATATCCGGGAGTGACCCCTGTGTACTATCCGGGAGTGACCCCTGTGTACTATCTGGGAGTGACCCCTCAGTAATATCCTGGAGTGACCCCTGTGTAATATCCGGGAGTGACCCCTGTGTAATATCCGGGAGTGACCCCTGTGTAATATCCGGGAGTGACCCCTGAGTTCTATCTGGGAGTGATCCCTGTGTACTATCTGGTAGTGACCCCTGTGTACTATCTGGGAGTGACCCCTCAGTAATATCCGGGAGTGACCCCTGTGTACTATCTGGGAGTGACCCCTGTGTACTATCTGGGAGTGACCCCTGTGTACTATCCTGGAGTGACCCCTGTGTATTATCCGGGAGTGACCCCTGTGGACTATCTGGGAGTGATCCCTTTGTAATATCCGGGAGTGACCCCTGTGTTCTATCTGGGAGTGACCCCTCAGCACTGTCCAGGAGTGACCCCTGTGTACTATCTGGGAGTGACCCCTCAGTAATATCCTGGAGTGACCCCTGTGTAATATCCGGGAGTGACCCCTGTGTAATATCCGGGAGTGACACCTGTGTTCTATCTGGGAGTGACCCCTGTGTACTATCTGGGAGTGACCCCTGTGTAATATCCGGGAGTGACCCCTGTGTACTATCTGGGAGTGACCCCTGTGTAATATCTGGGAGTGACCCCTGTGTACGATCCAGGAGTGACCTCTGTGTACTATCTGGGAGTGACCCCTGTGTACTATCTGGGAGTGACCCCTGTGTAATATCCGGGAGTGACCCCTGTGTACTATCTGGGAGTGACCCCTGTGTACTATCTGGGAGTGACCCCTGTGTAATATCTGGGAGTGACCCCTGTGTACTATCCTGGAGTGACCCCTGTGTACTATCTGGGAGTGACACCTGTGTACTATCTGGGAGTGACACCTGTGTACTATCTGGGAGTGACCCCTCAGTAATATCCGGGAGTGACCCCTGTGTACTATCCGGGAGTGACCCCTGTGTACTATCTGGGAGTGACCCCTCAGTAATATCCTGGAGTGACCCCTGTGTAATATCCGGGAGTGACCCCTGTGTAATATCCGGGAGTGACCCCTGAGTTCTATCTGGGAGTGATCCCTGTGTACTATCTGGTAGTGACCCCTGTGTACTATCTGGGAGTGACCCCTCAGTAATATCCTGGAGTGACCCCTGTGTAATATCCGGGAGTGACCCCTGTGTAATATCCGGGAGTGACCCCTGAGTTCTATCTGGGAGTGATCCCTGTGTACTATCTGGTAGTGACCCCTGTGTACTATCTGGGAGTGACCCCTCAGTAATATCCGGGAGTGACCCCTGTGTACTATCTGGGAGTGACGCCTCAGTAATATCCGGGAGTGACCCCTGTGTACTATCCTGGAGTGACCCCTGTGTAATATCTGGGGGTGACCCCTGTGTACTATCTGGGAGTGACCCCTGTGTAATATCCGGGAGTGACCCCTGTGTACTATCTGGGAGTGACCCCTGTGTAATATCTGGGAGTGACCCCTGTGTACGATCCAGGAGTGACCTCTGTGTACTATCTGGGAGTGACCCCTGTGTACTATCTGGGAGTGACCCCTGTGTACTATCTGGGAGTGACCCCTGTGTACTATCTGGGAGTGACCCCTGTGTAATATCTGGGAGTGACACCTGTGTACTATCCGGGAGTGAGCCCTGTGTACTATCCAGGAATGACCTCTGTGTACTATCTGGGAGTGACCCCTGTGTACTATCTGGGAGTGACCCCTCAGTAATATCCGGGAGTGACCCCTGTGTACTATCCGGGAGTGACCCCTGTGTACTATCTGGGAGTGACCCCTCAGTAATATCCTGGAGTGACCCCTGTGTAATATCCGGGAGTGACCCCTGTGTAATATCCGGGAGTGACCCCTGAGTTCTATCTGGGAGTGACCCCTCAGTAATATCCTGCAGTGACCCCTGTGTAATATCCGGGAGTGATCCCTGTGTACTATCCGGGAGTGACCCCTGTGTACTATCTGGGAGTGACCCCTCAGTAATATCCTGGAGTGACCCCTGTGTAATATCCGGGAGTGACCCCTGTGTAATATCCGGGAGTGATCCCTGAGTTCTATCTGGGAGTGATCCCTGTGTACTATCTGGTAGTGACCCCTGTGTACTATCTGGGAGTGACCCCTCAGTAATATCCGGGAGTGACCCCTGTGTACTATCTGGGAGTGACCCCTGTGTACTATCTGGGAGTGACCCCTGTGTACTATCCTGGAGTGACCCCTGTGTACTATCCGGGAGTGACCCCTGTGTACTATCTGGGAGTGATCCCTTTGTAATATCCGGCAGTGACCCCTGTGTTCTATCTGGGAGTGACCCCTCAGCACTGTCCAGGAGTGATCCCTGTGTACTATCTGGGAGTGACCCCTCAGCACTGTCCAGGAGTGACCCCTGTGTACTATCCAGGAGTGACCCCTGTGTACTATCTGGGAGTGACCCCTCAGTAATATCCTGGAGTGACCCCTGTGTAATATCCGGGAGTGACACCTGTGTTCTATCTGGGAGTGACCCCTGTGTACTATCTGGGAGTGACCCCTGTGTAATATCCGGGAGTGACCCCTGTGTACTATCTGGGAGTGACCCCTGTGTAATATCTGGGAGTGACCCCTGTGTACGATCCAGGAGTGACCTCTGTGTACTATCTGGGAGTGACCCCTGTGTACTATCTGGGAGTGACCCCGGTGTACTATCCAGGAGTGACCCCTGTGTACTATCCGGGAGTGACCCCTCAGCACTGTCCAGGAGTGACCCCTGTGTATTATCTGGGAGTGACCCCTGTGTACTATCCAGGAGTGACCCCTGTGTACTATCTGGGAGTGACCCCTCAGTAATATCCTGGAGTGACCCCTGTGTAATATCCTGGAGTGACCCCTGTGTAATATCCGGGAGTGACCCCTGAGTTCTATCTGGGAGTGATCCCTGTGTACGATCTGGTAGTGACCCCTGTGTACTATCTGGGAGTGACCCCTCAGTAATATCCGGGAGTGACCCCTGTGTACTATCTGGGAGTGACCCCTGTGTACTATCTGGGAGTGACCCCTGTGTACTATCCTGGAGTGACCCCTGTGTACTATCCTGGAGTGACCCCTGTGTACTATCCGGGAGTGACCCCTGTGTACTATCTGGGAGTGATCCCTTTGTAATATCCAGGAGTGACCCCTGTGTTCTATCTGGGAGTGACCCCTCAGCACTGTCCAGGAGTGACCCCTGTGTACTATCCAGGAGTGACCCCTGTGTACTATCTGGGAGTGACCCCTGTGTAATATCCGGGAGTGACCCCTGTGTACTATCTGGGAGTGACCCCTGTGTAATATCTGGGAGTGACCCCTGTGTACGATCCAGGAGTGACCTCTGTGTACTATCTGGGAGTGACCCCTGTGTACTATCTGGGAGTGACCCCTGTGTACTATCTGGGAGTGACCCCTGTGTACTATCTGGGAGTGACCCCTGTGTAATATCTGGGAGTGACACCTGTGTACTATCCAGGAGTGACCCCTGTGTACTATCCAGGAATGACCTCTGTGTACTATCTGGGAGTGACCCCTGTGTACTATCTGGGAGTGACCCCTCAGTAATATCCGGGAGTGACCCCTGTGTACTATCCGGGAGTGACCCCTGTGTACTATCTGGGAGTGACCCCTCAGTAATATCCTGGAGTGACCCCTGTGTAATATCCGGGAGTGACCCCTGTGTAATATCCGGGAGTGACCCCTGAGTTCTATCTGGGAGTGACCCCTCAGTAATATCCTGGAGTGACCCCTGTGTAATATCCGGGAGTGATCCCTGTGTACTATCCGGGAGTGACCCCTGTGTACTATCTGGGAGTGACCCCTCAGTAATATCCTGGAGTGACCCCTGTGTAATATCCGGGAGTGACCCCTGTGTAATATCCGGGAGTGACCCCTGAGTTCTATCTGGGAGTGATCCCTGTGTACTATCTGGTAGTGACCCCTGTGTACTATCTGGGAGTGACCCCTCAGTAATATCCGGGAGTGACCCCTGTGTACTATCTGGGAGTGACCCCTGTGTACTATCTGGGAGTGACCCCTGTGTACTATCCTGGAGTGACCCCTGTGTACTATCCGGGAGTGACCCCTGTGTACTATCTGGGAGTGATCCCTTTGTAATATCCGGGAGTGACCCCTGTGTTCTATCTGGGAGTGACCCCTCAGCACTGTCCAGGAGTGATCCCTGTGTACTATCTGGGAGTGACCCCTCAGCACTGTCCAGGAGTGACCCCTGTGTACTATCCAGGAGTGACCCCTGTGTACTATCTGGGAGTGACCCCTCAGTAATATCCTGGAGTGACCCCTGTGTAATATCCGGGAGTGACACCTGTGTTCTATCTGGGAGTGACCCCTGTGTACTATCTGGGAGTGACCCCTGTGTAATATCCGGGAGTGACCCCTGTGTACTATCTGGGAGTGACCCCTGTGTAATATCTGGGAGTGACCCCTGTGTACGATCCAGGAGTGACCTCTGTGTACTATCTGGGAGTGACCCCTGTGTACTATCTGGGAGTGACCCCGGTGTACTATCCAGGAGTGACCCCTGTGTACTATCCGGGAGTGACCCCTCAGCACTGTCCAGGAGTGACCCCTGTGTATTATCTGGGAGTGACCCCTGTGTACTATCCAGGAGTGACCCCTGTGTACTATCTGGGAGTGACCCCTCAGTAATATCCTGGAGTGACCCCTGTGTAATATCCTGGAGTGACCCCTGTGTAATATCCGGGAGTGACCCCTGAGTTCTATCTGGGAGTGATCCCTGTGTACTATCTGGTAGTGACCCCTGTGTACTATCTGGGAGTGACCCCTCAGTAATATCCGGGAGTGACCCCTGTGTACTATCTGGGAGTGACCCCTGTGTACTATCTGGGAGTGACCCCTGTGTACTATCCTGGAGTGACCCCTGTGTACTATCCTGGAGTGACCCCTGTGTACTATCCGGGAGTGACCCCTGTGTACTATCTGGGAGTGATCCCTTTGTAATATCCGGGAGTGACCCCTGTGTTCTATCTGGGAGTGACCCCTCAGCACTGTCCAGGAGTGACCCCTGTGTACTATCCAGGAGTGACCCCTGTGTACTATCTGGGAGTGACCCCTCAGTAATATCCTGGAGTGACCCCTGTGTAATATCCGGGAGTGACCCCTGTGTTCTATCTGGGAGTGACCCCTGTGTACTATCTGGGAGTGACCCCTGTGTAATATCTGGGAGTGACCCCTGTGTACTATCCAGGAGTGACCTCTGTGTACTATCTGGGAGTGACCCCTGTGTAATATCCGGGAGTGACCCCTGTGTACTATCTGGGAGTGACCCCGGTGTACTATCCAGGAGTGACCCCTTTGTACTATCTGGGAGTGACCCCTGTGTACTATCCAGGAGTGACCCCTGTGTACTATCTGGGAGTGACCCCTGTGTAATATCCGGGAGTGACCCCTCAGTAATATCCGGGAGTGACCTCTGTGTACTATCTGGGAGTGACCCCTCAGTAATATCCGGGAGTGACCTCTGTGTACTATCTGGGAGTGACCCCTGTGTAATATCTGGGAGTGACCCCTGTGTAATATCCGGGAGTGACCTCTGTGTACTATCTGTGAGTGACCCCTGTGTAATAACCGGGAGTGACCCCTGTGTACTATCTGGGAGTGACCCCGGTGTACTATCCAGGAGTGACCCCTGTGTACTATCCGGGAGTGACCCCTCAGCACTTTCCAGGAGTGACCCCTGTGTAATATCTGGGAGTGACCCCTGTGTACTATCCAGGAGTGACCCCTGTGTACTATCTGGGAGTGACCCCTCAGTAATATCCTGGAGTGACCCCTGTGTAATATCCGGGAGTGACCCCTGAGTTCTATCTGGGAGTGATCCCTGTGTACTATCTGGTAGTGAACCCTGTGTACTATCTGGGAGTGATCCCTCAGTAATATCCGGGAGTGACCCCTGTGTACTATCTGGGAGTGACCCCTGTGTACTATCTGGTAGTGACCCCTGTGTACTATCCTGGAGTGACCCCTGTGTAATATCCGGGAGTGACCCCTGTGTTCTATCTGGGAGTGACCCCTCAGCACTGTCCAGGAGTGACCCCTGTGTACTATCCAGGAGTGACCCCTGTGTACTATCTGGGAGTGACCCCTCAGTAATATCCTGGAGTGACCCCTGTGTAATATCCGGGAGTGACCCCTGTGTTCTATCTGGGAGTGACCCCTGTGTACTATCTGGGAGTGACCCCTGTGTAATATCCGGGAGTGACCCCTGTGTACTATCTGGGAGTGACCCCTGTGTAATATCTGGAAGTGACCCCTGTGTACTATCCAGGAGTGACCTCTGTGTACTATCTGGGAGTGACCCCTGTGTAATATCCGGGAGTGACCCCTGTGTACTATCTGGGAGTGACCCCGGTGTACTATCCAGGAGTGACCTCTGTGTACTATCTGGGAGTGACCCCTGTGTACTATCTGGGAGTGACCCCTGTGTAATATCCGGGAGTGACCCCTGTGTACTATCTGGGAGTGACCCCTGTGTACTATCTGGGAGTGACCCCTGTGTAATATCCGGGAGTGACCTCTGTGTACTATCTGGGAGTGACCCCTGTGTACTATCTGGGAGTGACCCCTGTGTAATATCCGGGAGTGACCCCTGTGTACTATCCGGGAGTGAGCCCTGTGTACTATCTGGGAGTGACCCCTGTGTACTATCCGGGAGTGACCCCTGTGTACTATCTGGGAGTGACCCCTGTGTACTATCCAGGAGTGACCCCTCAGTAATATCCTGGAGTGACCCCTGTGTACTATCCAGGGGTGTCCCCTGTGTACTCTCTGGGAGTGACCCCTGTGTACTATCTGGGAGTGACCCCTGTGTACTATCTGGGAGTGACCCCTCAGTAATATCCTGGAGTGACCCCTGTGTACTATCCAGGAGTGACCCCTGTGTACTCTCTGGGAATGACCCCTGTGTACTATCCAGGAGTGACCCCTGTGTACTATCCGGGAGTGACCCCTGTGTACTATCTGGGAGTGACCCCTCAGTAATATCCTGGAGTGACCCCTGTGTACTATCCAGGAGTGACCCCTGTGTACTCTCTGGGAGTGACCCCTGTGTACTATCTGGGAGTGACCCCTCAGCACTGTCCAGGAGTGACCCCTGTGTACTATCTGGGAGTGACCCCTCAGCACTGTCCAGGAGTGACTGCTTCCTAGGTATGCCACCCCAGAATAACGATGAATCGATGATCCTTTGCCGACTCACCGGTCAGGTTGAAGAGGCATGTGTCTGAGCCCACCTCGTTGGACAGGGTACATCGGTATATGCCATACTTTTTGGAAGAGAGCCTGTCGATCTTCCACTCGGAGATTAGCTGAGCTTCAGTGGGAGATGTTTCTAAGGGAATTCCACTGAATGTCCAGACCGCTGAGCTGACCCTCAGGGGATTCCCGCTGACTAGTTTGCAACTCAGAGTGACCGATCGACCCAGCCGCTGACGGACATCCTCATACCGAGGCTCCGCTGTTGGAGGATCTGTTGGGAAGGAACAATGCGGGAAAAGATGACAAGAGCTTGTCCCAGTCCTCCTGTGGCTGTGAGCATCTCCCTGTCTAACTGCCGTGGCCTGTCTCACTCTCCACCCCTCCCTCCCCAGCTCTCACTGTCTTTCTCTCTCTCCCACTCTGGGAGGAAGTCAGTGTTCCCACTGGCGTCAGGAGTCCTGGTGGAGGTGTGCAGACATATGCTGGGAGGCTAAAATTCAGTTTCACACCGTTGCGAGTCCAGTTTTCAATCGTCCACTCCTGACAATATTCCAGAAATAGTACTGAAGAAGTGGGGATGTTCGCTGATGATTGCACAATGTTCAGCACCATTCACAACTCCTCAGATACTGAAGCAGCCCATGTCCAAATGCAGCAAGACCTGGACAATATCCAGGTTTGGGCTGACAAGTGGCAAGTAACATTCACACCACACAAGTGTCAGGCAATGACCATCTCCAACAAGAGAGAATCTAACCATTGCCCCTTGACGTTCAATGGTATTACCATCACTGAATCCCCCACTATCAACATCCTGGGGGTTACCATTGACCAGAAACTGAACTGGACCAGCCACATAAATACTGTGGCTACAAGAGCAGGTCAGAGGCTAGGAACTGTGTGGTGAGTTACTCACCTCCTGACTCCCCAAAGCCTGTCCACCATCTACAAGGCACAAGTCAGGAGTGTGATGGAATACTCCACACTTGCCTGGATGAATACAGCTCCCACAACACTCAAGAAGCTCGACACCGTCCAGGACAAAGCAGCCGCTTGATTGGCACCCCATCCACAAACATTCACTCCCTCCACCACCGACGCACAGTAGCAGCAGTGTGTGTACCATCTACAAGATGCACTGCAGGAACTCACCAAGGCTCCATAGACAACACCTTCCAAACCCATGATCTCTACCATCTAGAAGGACAAGGGCAGCAGATAGATGGGAACACCACACTTGGTCTCAGTAATGATGACCAAGAAACCATTGTCAATTATAAAAACCCATCTGGGTCACTAATGTCCTTTAGGGAGATGAATCCGGTCCGGCCTAGAGGTGACTCCAGTCCGGGAGGGAAATCCCTATCTATCTCTCTCTCTCGCCGTCTTTCTCTCTCTCTGCCTCTGTCTCTGTCATTCTGCCTTTCTCTGTCTCACTGTCCTTCTCTGTCTCTCTCTCCGCCTTTATCACTTGTGTCTGTCTCTCTCTCCGTCTCTTTCACTCTGCCTTTCTTTGTCTCACTGTCATTCTCTATCTCTCTGTCTGCCTCTGTCTCTCTGTTCGTCTCTGTCTCACTGTCCGTCTCTGCCTCACTGTCCTTCTCTGTCTCACTGTCTGTCTCTGTCTCACTGTCCATCTCTGACTCTCTGTCCATCTCTGATTCTCTGTCCATCTCTGACCCTCTGTCCATCTCTGCCTCACTGTCCTTCTCTGTCTCACTGTTTGTCTCTGTCTCACTGTCCATCTCTGACTCTCTGTCCATCTCTGACTCTCTGTCCATCTCTGACTCTCTGTCCATCTCTGTCTCACTGTCAGTCTCTGTCTCGCTGTCCGTCTCTGTCTCACTGTCAGTCTCTGTCTCACTGTCTGTCTCTGTCTCACTGTCCGTCTCTGACTCTCTGTCCATCTCTGACTCTCTGTCCATATCTGTTTCACTGTCAGTCTCTGTCTCACTGTCCGTCCCTGTCTCACTGTCAGTCTCTGTCTCACTGTCTGTCTCTGTCTCTCTGTTCATCTCTGTCTCACTGTCAGTCTCTGTCTCACTGTCCATCTCTGTCTCATTGTCCATCTCTGACTCCCTGTCCGTCTCTGTCTCGCTGTCCGTCTCTGTCTCACTGTCAGTCTCTGTCTCATTGTCCATCTCTGTCTCACTGTCCGTCTCTGTCTCACTGTTAGTCTCTGTCTCGCTGTCCGTCCCTGTCTCGCTGTCTGTCCCTGTCTCACTGTCAGTCTCTGTCTCACTGTGCGTCTCTACCTCACTGTCCATCTCTGCCTCACTGTCCGTCTCTGTGTCTGTCTCTGTCTCTGTGTCTGTCTCTGTCTCTCTATCCGCCTCTGTCTCACTGACCGTCTCTCTCTCTCTGTCCATCTCTGTCTCGCTGTACATCTCTGTCTCTGTGTCCATCTGTCTCACTGTCCATCTCTGTATCTGTGTCCATCTCTGTCTCCCTCTCCATCTCTGTCTCCCTCTCTGTCTCTGTCTCTTTGTCCGTCTCTGTCTCTTTGTCCGTCTCTGTTTCACTGTCCGTCTCTGTCTCTCGGTCCGTCTCTCTTTCTCTCTCCATCTCTCTCTCTCTCTCTCTCCATCTCTGTCTCTCTCCATCTCTGACTCTCTCCATCTCTCTCTCTCTCCATCTCTCTCTCTCCATCTCTCTCTCTCTCCATCTCTCTCTCTCCCCGTCTCTGTCTCAATGTTCTTCTTTGTCTCACTGTCCTTCTCTGTCTCTCTCTGTCCATCTCTCTCTCTCTGTCTCTCTCTCTCTCGGTCTCTCTCTCTCTCTCCGTTTCTGTCTCAATGTCCATTCTCTGTCTCATTGTCCCTCTCTGTCTCTCTCTCCATCTCTCTCTCTCTCCGTCTTTCTCTCTCTCTCTGTCTGTGTCTTTCTGTCTGCCTCTGTATCTCTGACCGTCTCTGTCTCCCTATCTATCTTTCTCTCTCTCTCTCTGTCTCTCTATCCATCTCTCTCTCTCTCTGTCCTTCTCTTTCTCTCTGTCCGTCTCTCTTTCTCCGTCTGTCTCTGTCTGTCTGTCCCTCTCTGTCCCTCTGTCTGACTCTGTATCTCTGTATATCTGTGTCTCCCTATCCATCTCTCGTTCTGTCCGTCTCTTTCTCTCTAGCCGTCTCTCTCTCTGTCCAACTCTGTGTCTCTGTCCTTCTCTGCGTCTCTTGCCCATCCCTATATCTCTGTCTCTCTGTCTGTCTCTATCATTTTGTCCTTCTCTTTCTCTCTCACTTTCTCTGTCTCTCCCTCTCTGTCTCTGTCTCAATGTCCATTCACTGTCTCAATGTGCGTTTCTGTCTCTTGGTCTCTCTTTCTCTCTCTTTCTTTCTCTGTCTCTCTCTGTCCATCTTTGTCCCTCTGTCTGCCTCTGTATCTCTGTTCATCTGTGTCTCCCTATCCATCACTCGTTCTGTCCATCTCTTTCTCTCTATCCGTCTCTCTCTCTCTGTCCATCTCTGTATCTCTGTCCTTCTCTGCGTCTCTTGCCCATCCCTATATCTCTGTCTCTCTGTTCCTCTCTGTGTCTCTGTCCATCTCTACCTTTCTGTCCGTCTATGACTCACTGTCCATCTCTATCTCCCTGTCAGTCTCTATCTCACTGTCCATCTCTTTCTCTCTGTCTATTTCTCTCTCTCTGTCCATCTCTGTATCTCTGTCCATCCCTATATCTCAGTCTCTCTGTCTCTCTCTCTGTTGTCTCTTTCTCTCTGTCCGTCTCCGTCAATCTCTTCATCTCTGTCTCTCTGTCCGCCTCTGTATCTCTGTCCATCCCTGTCTCCCTGTCCATCTCTCTCTCTCTGTCCATCTCACTCTCTCTGTCTCTCTCTCTTTCACTGTCTGTCTCTCTCTCAGTCCATCTCTTTTTTTTTGTCCTTCTTTGTATCTCTTGCCCATCCCTATATCTCTGTCTCTTTGTCTGTCTCTCTCTCCGTCTCTGCCTCAATGTCCATTTTCTTTCACAATGTCCGTCTCTCTCTGTCTATCTGTCTCATTGGCTCTATCTGTATCTCTCTCCATCTCCCTCTCTGTCTTTCTCTCTCTCCACCTCTGTCTCTCTCTCCATCTTTCTCTCTCTCCGTCTCTGTCTCTCTCTGTCTCACTGTCCTTCCCTGTCTCTCTCTCCGTATCTCTCTCCTTCTCTGTCTTTCTCTCTCTCCACCTCTGTCTCTCCGTCTCTGTCTCTCTGCCTTTCTCTGTCTCACTGTCCTTCTCTGTCTCTCACTCCGCCTTTACCTCTCATGTCTGTCTCGCTCTCTCTGTCCATCTTTGTATCACTATCTCTCTGTCTTCCTCTGTCTCACTGACCGTCTCTCTCTCTCTGTCCATCTCTGTCTCGCTGTACATCTCTGTCTCTGTGTCCATCTGTCTCACTGTCCATCTCTGTATCTGTGTCCATCTCTGTCTCCCTCTCCGTCTCTGTCTCCCTCTCTGTCTCTGTCTCTTTGCCCGTCTCTGTCTCTTTGTCCATCTCTGTTTCACTGTCCGTCTCTGTCTCTCGGTCCGTCTCTCTCCATCTCTCCATCTCTCTCTCTCTCTCTCTCTCCATCTCTGTCTCTCTCCATCTCTGACTCTCTCCATCTCTCTCTCTCCCCATCTCTGTCTCAATGTCCTTCTTTGTCTCACTGTCCTCTCTGTCTCTCTCTGTCCATCTCTCTCTCTCTGTCTCTCTCTCTCTTGGTCTCTCTCTCTCTCTCCGTTTCAGTCTCAATGTCCATTCTTTGTCTCATTGTCCCTCTCTGTCTCTCTCTCCATCTCTCTCTCTCTCCGTCTTTCTCTCTCTCTCTGTCTGTGTCTTTCTGTCTGCCTCTGTATCTCTGACCGTCTCTGTCTCCCTATCTCTCTTTCTCTCTCTCTCTCTGTTCATCTCTGTCTCTCTGTTAGTCTCTCTCTCTCTCTATGTCCTTCTCTTTCTCTCTGTCCGTCTCTCTTTCTCCGTCTGTCTCTGTCTGTCTGTCCCTCTCTGTCCCTCTGCTGACTCTGTATCTCTGTATATCTGTGTCTCCCTATCCATCTCTCGTTCTGTCCGTCTCTTTCTCTCTAGCCGTCTCTCTCTCTGTCCAACTCTGTGTCTCTGTCCTTCTCTGCGTCTCTTGCCCATCCCTATATCTCTGTATCTCTGTCTGTCTCTATCATTTTGTCCTTTTCTTTCTCTCTCACTTTCTCTGTCTCTCCCTCTCTGTCTCTGTCTCAATGTCCATTCACTGTCTCAATGTGCGTTTCTGTCTCTTGGTCTCTCTCTCTCTCTCTGTCTTTCTCTGTCTCTCTCTGTCCATCTCTGTCCCTCTGTCTGCCTCTGTATCTCTGTTCATCTGTGTCTCCCTATCCATCACTCGTTCTGTCCATCTCTTTCTCTCTATCCGTCTCTCTCTCTCTGTCCATCTCTGTATCTCTGTCCTTCTCTGCGTCTCTTGCCCATCCCTATACCTCTGTCTCTCTGTTCCTCTCTGTGTCTCTGTCCATCTCTACCTTTCTGTCCATCTATGACTCACTGTCCATCTCTATCTCCCTGTCAGTCTCTATCTCACTGTCCATCTCTTTCTCTCTGTCTATTTCTCTCTCTCTGTCCATCTCTGTATCTCTGTCCATCCCTATATCTCTGTCTCTCTGTCTCTCTCTCTTTCTCTCTCTGTTGTCTCTTTCTCTCTGTCCGTCTCCGTCAATCTCTTCATCTCTGTCTCTCTGTCCGCCTCTGTATCTCTGTCCATCCCTGTCTCCCTGTCCATCTCTCTCTCTCTGTCCGTCTCACTCTCTCTGTCTCTCTCTCTCTTTCACTGTCTGTCTCTCTCTCAGTCCATCTCTTTTTTTTTGTCCTTCTTTGTATCTCTTGCCCATCCCTATATCTCTGTCTCTTTGTCTGTCTCTCTCTCCGTCTCTGTCTCAATGTACATTTTCTTTCACAATGTCTGTCTCTCCCTCTCTGTCTATCTGTCTCATTGGCTCTATCTGTATCTCTCTCCATCTCCCTCTCTCTCTCCGTCTTTCTCTCTCTCCGCCTCTGTCTCTCCCTCCATCTTTCTCTCTCTCCATCTCTGTCTCTCTCTGTCTCACTGTCCTTCCCTGTCTCTCTCTCCGTATCTCTCTCCTTCTCTGTCTTTCTCTCTCTCCACCTCTGTCTCTCTCTCCGTCTCTGTCTCTCTGCCTTTCTCTATCTCACTGTCCTTCTCTGTCTTTCTCTCCGCCTTTATCTCTCGTGTCTGTCTTGCTCTCTCATCCATCTTTGTATTTCTATCTCTCTGTCTTCCTCTGTCTCTCTGTCCGTCTGTCTCACTGTCCGTCTCTGCCTCACTGTCCGTCTCTGTATCTGTCTCTGTCTCTGTGTCCGTCTCTGTCTCTCTGTCCGCCTCTGTCTCACTGACCGTCTCTCTCTCTCTCTGTCCGTCTCTGTCTCGCTGTACATCTCTGTCTCTGTGTCCATCTCTGTCTCACTCTCCGTCTCTGTCTCACTGTCCATCTCTGTCTCTCTGTCTGTCTCTTTCTCTCTGGCTGTCTCTGTATCTCTGTCCATCTCTGTCTCACTGTCTGTCTCTGTCTCACTGTCCGTCTCTGTCTCACTGTCCGTCTCTGTCTCTCGGTCCGTCTCTCTCTCTCTCTCCATCTCTGTCTCCCCGTCTCTGTCTCAATGTCCTTCTTTGTCTCACTGTCCTTCTCTGTCTCTCTCTGTCCATCTCTCTCTCTCTGTCTCTCTCTCTCTCGGTCTCTCTCTCTCTCTCCGTTTCTGTCTTAATGTCCATTCTCTGTCTCATTGTCCCTCTCTGTCTCTCTCTCTCCATCTCTCTCTCTCCGTCTTTCTCTCTCTCTCTGTCTCTGTCTTTCTGTCTGCCTCTGTATCTCTGTCCATCTCTGTCTCCCTATCTGTCTGTCTCTCTCTCTCTCTGTCCATCTCTGTCTCTCTGTCCGTCTGCCTCTCTCTCTCTCTGTCCTTCTCTTTCTCTCTATCCGTCTCTCTCTCTGTGTGCATCTCTGTAACTCTGTCCTTCTCTGCGTCTCTTGCCCATCCCTATATCTCTGTCTCTCTGTCCCTCTCTGTGTCTTTGTCCATCTCAAACGTTGTGTCCAGCTATGTCTCACTGTCCATCTCTGTCTCACTGTCAGTCTCTATCTCACTGTCCATCTCTTTCTCTCTGTCCATCTCTGTATCTCTGTCCTTCTCTGTATCTCTTCTCCATCCCTATATCTCTGGCTCTCTCTCTTTCTCTCTCTTCATCTCTGTCTCTCTGTCCGCCTCTGTATCTCTGTCCATCCCATTCTCCCTAACCATCTCTCTCTCTCTGTCCATCTCACTCTCTCTGCCTCTCTCTCTGTCTCTCTCTCTCTGTCCGTCTCTCTCTCCATCCATCTCTGTATCTCTGTCCTTCTTTGTATCTCTTGCCCATCCCTATATCTCTGTCTCTTTGTCTATCTCTCTTTCCGTCTCTGTCTCAATGTCCATTTTCTTTCGCAATGTCCGTCTCTCTCTCTCTGTCCATCTGTCTCATTGTCCCTATCTGTTTCTCTCTCCGTCTCCCTCTCTCCCTCCGTCTTTCTCTCTCACAGCCTCTGTATCTCCCTCCATCTTTCTCTCTCTCCACCTCTGTCGCTCTCTCTCTGTCTCTGTCTCTCTGCCTTTCTCTGTCTCACTGTCCTTCTCTGTCTCTCTCTCCATCTCTCTCTCCTTCTCTGTCTTTCTCTCTCTCCACCTCTGTCTTGCTCTCCGTCTCTGTCTCTCTGCCTTTCTCTGTCTCACTGTCCTTCTCTGTCTCTCTCTCTGCCTTTATCTCTCATGTCTGTCTCGCTCTCTCTGTCCATCTGTCTCATTGTCCCTATCTGTTTCTCTCTCCGTCTCCCTCTCTCTCTCCATCTTTCTCTCTCTCCGCCTCTGTCACTCTCTCTCCTTTTCTGTCTTTCTGCCTTTCTCTGTCTCACTGTCCTTCCCTGTCTCTCTCTCCGCCTTTATCTCTCGTGTCTGTCTCGCTCTCTCATCCATCTTTGTATTTCTATCTTTCTGTCTGCCTCTGTCTCTCTGTCCATCTCTGTCTCTCTGTCCATCTCTGTGTCACTGTCCGTCTCTGCCTCACTGTCTGTCTCTCTCTCACTGTCCGTCTCTGCCTCACTGTGTCTCTCTGCCTCACTGTCCATCTCTGTCTCACTGTCTGTCTCTGTGTCTGTCTCTGTCTCTGTGTCCGTCTCTGTCTCACTGTCTGTCTCTATCTCTCTGTCCGTCTATGTCTCTCTGTCCATCTCTGTGTCACTGTCCTTCTCTGCCTCACTGTCTGTCTCTGCCTCACTGTCCGTCTCTGTCTCACTGTCCGTCTCTGTCTCTTGGTCCATTTGTATCCTCCTGTCCGTCTCTGAATCTCGGTCCATCTCTGTCTCACTATCCATAGCTTTCTCTCTGTCTGTCTCTCTCTCACTGTCCTTCTCTGTCTCTCTGTCTGTCTCTGTCTCACTGTCCGTCTCTAGCTCTCTGTCTGTCTCTGTCTCTCTGTCTCTCTGTCCATCTCTGTCTCTTGGTCGGTCTCTGTCTCTCTGTCTGCGTCTGTCTCACTGTCCGTCTGTGTCTCTCTGTCCGTCTGTGTCTCTCTCTCTGTCTCTGTCTCACTGTCCTTCTCTGTCTCACTGCCCATCTCTGTCTCTCTGTCCGTCTCTGTCTCACTGTCCGTCTCTGTCTCTCTGTCCATCTCTGTCTCACTGTCTCTCTGTCCATCTCTGTCTCTTGGTCGGTCTCTGTCTCTCTGTCTGTGTCTGTCTCACTGTCCGTCTGTGTCTCTCTGTCCGTCTGTGTCTCTCTGTCCGTCTGTGTCTCTCTCTCTGTCTCTGTCTCACTGTCCTTCTCTGTCTCACTGCCCATCTCTGTCTCTCTGTCCATCTCTGTCTCACTGTCTGTCTCTGTCTCTCTGTCTGTCTCTGTCTCTCAGTCCGTTTGTGTCCTCCTGTCTGTCTCTGTCTCACTGTCCGTCTCTGTCTCTCTGTCCGTCTCTGTCTCACTATCCATAGCTTTCTCTCTGTTTATCTCTGTCTCACTGTCCATCTCTATCACTCTGTCTGTCTCTGTATCTCTGTCCATCTCTGTCTCCATATCCATCTCTCTCTCTCTGTCCGTCTCTTTCTCTCTGTCTGCCTCTGTATCTCTGTCCGTCACTCTCCCTCCATCCATCTCTGTATCTCTGTCCTTCTCTGTATCTCTTGCCCATCCCTATATCTCTGTCTCTCTGTCTGTCTCTATCTTTTTGTCCTTCTCTTTCTCTCTCTCTTTCTCTGTCTCTCTCTCTGTCTCTGTCTCAATGTCCATTCACCGTCTCAATGTGCGTCTCTGTCTCTCAGTCTGTCTCTCTCTCTCTGTCCACCTCTGTCTCTCTGTCCATCTGTCTCTCTGTCCAATTCTGTGTCTCTGTCCTTCTCTGCATCTCTTGCCCATCCCCACATCTGTCTCTCTGTCCCTCTCTATGTCTCTGTCAACCTCTAACGTTCTGTCCGTCCATGTCTCACTGTCCATCTCTGTCTCACTGTCCTTCTCTGTATCTCTTGTCCATCCCTATATCTCTGTCACACTGTCTCTCTCTCTTTCTCTCTTTGTATGTGTCTTTCTCTGTGTCTCTGTCTCTGTGTCCATCTCTGCCTCACCGTCCGTCTCTGTCTCTCGGTCCGTCTCTGTCTCACTGTCTGTCTCTGTCTCACTATCCATAGCTTTCTCTCTGTCCATCTCTGTCTCTCTGTCCGTCTCTGTCTCACTATCCATAGCTTTCTCTCTGTCTGTCTCTGTCTCACTGTCCGTCTCTATCTCTCTGTCTGTCTCTGTCTCTCTGTCCATCTCTGTCTCTTGGTCGGTCTCTGTCTCTCTGTCTGTCTCTGCCTCTCTGTCCAACTCTCTCTCTCACTGTCCTTCTCTGTCTCTCTGTCCGCCTCTTTCTCTCTGTCTTTCTCTGTCTCTCTGTCCATCTCTGTCTCTCGGTCTGTCTCTGCCTTTCTGTCCAACTCTCTCTCTCTCTGTCCATCTCGGTCTCTCTCACCATCTCTCTCTCTCTGGCAGCCTCTGTCTCTCTGTCTGCCGCTGTATCTCTGTCCGTCTCTGCCTCCCTAACTGTCTCTCTCTCTGTCCGTCTCTGTCTCTCGGTCTGTTCCTCTCTCTCTCACTCCGTCTCTATCTCTCTCTCTCCATCTCTGTTTCAATCTCCTTCTCTGTCTCATTCTCCTTCTCTGTCCCAATGTCCTTCTTTGTCTCACTGTCCTTTTCTGTCTCTCTCTATCCATCTCTCTCTCTGACTCTCTCTCTCTCTGTTTCTGTCTCAATGTCCATTCTCTGTCTCATTGTCACTCTCTGTCTCTCTGTCTGTCTCTGTCTCCCTAACTGACTCTCTGTCTCTGTCCGTCTCTGTCTCTCTGTCGATCTCTCTCTCTCTGTCCATCTCTGCCTTTCTATCTGTCTCTTTCTCTGTCCGTCTCTCTCTCTCTCGGTCCATTTCTTTCTCTGTCTGTCTCTCTCTCTCTGTCTGTCTCTCTCTCTCTGTCCGTCTCTGTCTTTCTCTCTCTCTATCCGTCTCTCTCTCTGTCCATCTCTCTCTGTCTATCTCTCTCTGTCTGCCTCTGTATCTCTGTCCATCTCTGTCTCCATATCCTTCTCTCTCTCTCTGTCTGTCTCTTTCTCTCTGTCTGCCTCTGTATCTCTGTCCGTCTCTCTCTCTCTCTGTCCATCACTCTGTTTCATCCATCTCTGTATCTCTGTCCTTCTCTGTATCTCTTGCCCATCCCTATATCTCTGTCTCTTTGTCTGTCTCTATCTTTTTGTCCTTCTCTTTCTCTCTCTTTCTCTGTCTCTCTCTCTCTGTCTCTGTCTCAATGTCCATTCACTGTCTCAATGTGCGTCTCTGTCTCTCGGTCCGTCTCTGTTTCACTGTCCATCTCTGTCTCACTCTCCGTCTCTGTCTCTCCGTCTCTGTCTCTCTGTCCATCTCTCTCTCTCTCCGTCTCTGTCTCAATGTCCTTCTTTGTCTCACTGTCCTTCTCTGTCCCTCTCTTTCCATCTCTCTCTCTTTCGGTCTCTCTCTCTCTCCATTTCAGTCTCAATGTCCATTCTCTGTCTCATTGTCCCTCTCTGTCTCTCTCTCTCCATCTCTCTCTCTCTCCGTCTTTCTCTCTCTCTCTGTCTTTCTGTCTGCCTCTGTATCTCTGTCCGTCTCTGTCTGCCTATCTGTCTCTCTCTGTCCATCTCTGTCCCTCTGTCTGCCTCTGTATCTCTGTTCATCTGTGTCTCCCTATCCATCTCTCGTTCTGTCCATCTCTTTCTCTCTATCCGTCTCTCTCTCTCTGTCCATCTCTGTATCTCTGTCCTTCTCTGCGTCTCTTGCCCATCCCTATATCTCTGTCTCTCTGTCCCTCTCTGTGTCTCTGTCCATCTCTAACTTTCTGTCCGTCTATGTCTCACTGTCCATCTCTGTCTCACTGTCAGTCTCTATCTCTCTGTCCATCTCTTTCTCTCTGTCCATCTCTCTCTCTCTCTGTCCATCTCTCTCTCTCTGTCCCTCTCTGTATCTCTGTCCTTCTCTGTATCTCTTGTCCATCCCTATATCTCTGTCTCTCTGTCTCTCTCTGTATGTCTCTTTCTCTCTGTCCGTCTCCGTCTCTCTCTTCATCTCTGCCCCTCTGTCCGCCTCTGTATCTCTGTCCATCCCTGTCTCCCTATCCATCTCTCTCTCTCTCTGTCCATCTCTGTATCTCTGTCCTTCTTTGTATCTCTTGCCCATCCATATATCTCTGTCTCTTTGTCTGTCTCTCTCTCCGTCTGTCTCAATGTCCATTTTCTTTCGCAATGTCAGTCTCTCTCTCTCTGTCCATCTGTCTCATTGTCCCTATTTGTTTCTCCCTCCGTCTCCCTCTCTCTGTCCCTGTCTTTCTCTCTCTCCG
Source organism: Carcharodon carcharias (assembly GCF_017639515.1). Lineage (NCBI taxonomy): Eukaryota > Metazoa > Chordata > Chondrichthyes > Lamniformes > Lamnidae > Carcharodon > Carcharodon carcharias. Next base: position 810,624 of record NC_054471.1, on the reverse strand, counting down.
CCTCTGTCTCTCACTCTGTTTCCGTCTCTCTGCCTTTCTCTGTCTCACTGTCCTTCTCTGTCTCTCTCTCCTTCTCTGTCTCACTGTCCTTCTCTGTCTCTCTCTCCTTCTCTGTCTTTCTCTCTCTCTCCCCCTCTGTCTCTCTCTCCGTCTCTGTCTCACTGTCCTTTTCTGTCTCTCTCTCCGCCTTTATCTCTCATGTCTGTCTCGCTCTCTCGTCCATCTTTGTATTTCTATCTCTCTATCTGCCTCTGTCTCTCTGTCCGTCTCTGTCTCTCTGTCCGTCTCTGTCTCTCTGTCCGTCTCTGTCTCACTGTCCATCTCTGCCTCACTGTCCGTCTCTGTCTCTCTGTCCGTCTCTGCCTCACTGTCTGTCTCTGCCTCACTGTCCATCTCTGTCTCACTGTCCGTCTCTGTGTCTGTATCCATCTCTGTCTCTCTGTCCATCTCCACCTCACTGTCCGTCTCTGTCTCTCTGTCCGTCTCTGCCTCACTGTCCGTCTCTGCCTCACTGTCCGTCTCTGCCTCACTGTCTGTCTCTGCCTCACTGTCCGTCTCTGTCTCTCCATCCATCTGTGTCCTCCTGTCCGTCTCTGAATCTCGGTCGGTCTCTGTCTCACCGTCCGTCTCTGTCTCACCGTCCGTCTCTTTCTCACTGTCCGTCTCTGTCTCTCTGTCCATCTCTGTCTCTCTGTCCATCTCTGTCTCATTGTCCTTCTCTGTCTCTCTGTCCATCTCTGTCTCTCTGTCCGTCTCTGTCTCACTAACCATAGCTTTCTCTGTCTGTTTCTGTCTCACTGTCCATCCCTATCTCTCTGTCCATCTCTGTCTCTCTGTCCGTCTCTGTCTCTCTGTCCGCCTCTGTCTCTCGGTCTGTCTCTGCCTCTCTGTCCATCTCTGTCTCACTGTCTGTCTCTATCTTACTGTCCTTTCCTGTCGCATTGTCCTTCTCTGTCTCATTGTCCGTCTCTGTCTCTCTGTCCGTCTCTGTCTCACTGTCTGTCTCTTTCTCTCTGTCTTTCTCTGTCTCACTGTCTGTCTCTGTCTCACTGTCCATCTCTGTCTCTCAGTCTGTCTCTGTCTCTCTGTCCGTCTCTGTCTCACTGTCCGTCTCTTTCTCTCTGTCTTTCTCTGTCTCTCTGTCTTTCTCTGTCTCACTGTCTGTCTCTGTCTCACTGTCCGTCTCTGTCTCTCAGTCTGTCTCTGCCTCTCTGTCCAACTGTCCCTCTCTCTGTCATCTCGGTCTCTCTCTCCATCTCTCTCTCTCTGGCTGCCTGTCTCTCTGTCTGCCTCTGTATCTCTGTCCGTCTCTGTCTCCCTAACTGTCACTCTCTCTCTCCGTCCATCTCTGTATCTCTGTCCTTCTCTGTATCTCTTGCTGGTCCCTATATCTCTGTCTCTCTCTCTCTCTCTGTCTGTCTCTTTCTCTCTGTTCATCTCCGTCTTTCTCTTCATCTCTGTATCACTGTCCGCCTCTGTATCTCTGTCCATCTCTGTCTCCATATCCATCTCTCTCTCTCTGTCCGTCTTTTTCTCTCTGTCTGCCTCTGTATCTCTGTCCGTCTCTCTCTCTCCATCCATCTCCGTATCTCTGTCCTTCTCTGTATCTCTTGTCCATCCCTATATCTCTGTGTCTCTCTCTGTCTCTATCTTTTTGTCCTTCTCTTTCTCTCTCTTTTTCTCTGTCTCTCTCTCTCTGTCTCTGTCTCAATGTCCATTCACTGTCTCAATGTGCATCTCTGTCTCTCGGTCTTTCTCTGTTTCACTGTCCATCTCAGTCTCACTCTCCGTCTCTGTTTCTTGGTCCGTCTCTGTCTCTCTCCATTTCTGTCTCTCTCCATCTCTCTCTCCATCTCTCTCTCTTTCTCTGTCTCTGTCTCAGCGTCCTTTTTTGTCTCACTGTCCTTCTCTGTCTCTCTCTGTCCATCTCTCTCTCTCTCTCGGTCTCTCTCTCTCCATTTCTGTCTCAATGTCCATTCTCTGTCTTTCTGTCCCTCTCTGCATCTCTGTCCATCTCTAACTTTCTGTCCGTCTATGTCTCACTCTCTGTCTCTGTTTCTCAGTTCGTCTCTGTCTCTCTCCATTTCTGTCTTTCTCTCTCCCCATTTCTGTCTCTCTCCATCTGTCTCTCTCTCTCCATCTCTCTCTCTTTCTCTGTCTCTGTCTCAGCGTCCTTTTTTGTCTCACTGTCCTTCTCTGTCTCTCTCTGTCCATCTCTCTCTCTCTCTCGGTCTCTCTCTCTCCAATTCTGTCTCAATGTCCATTTCTGTATCTCTGTCCATCTCTCTTTCTCTGTCCATCTCTGTATCTCTGTCCTTCTCTATATCTCTTGTCCATCCCTATATCTCTGTCTCTCTCTCTTTGTTTCTTTGTTTGTCTCTTTCTCTCTGTCCATCTCCATCTCTCTCTTCATCTCTGTCTCTCTGTCGGCCTCTGTATCTCTGTCCATCTCTGTCTCCCTATCCATCTCTCTCTCCCTCTGTCCATCTCACTCTCTCTGTCTCTCTCTCTCCCTATCCATCTCTCTCTCTCTCTGTCCATCTCTCTCTCTCCGTCCCTCTCTGTATCTCTTGTCCATCCCTATATCTCTGCCTCTTTGTCTGTCTCTCTCTCCGTCTGTCTCAATGCCCATTTTCTTTCACAATGTCTGTCTCTCTCTCCTGTCCATCTGTCTCATTGTCCCTATCTGTATCTCTCTCCGTCTCCCTATCTCTCTCCGTCTTTCTCTCCGTCTCTCTCGCCTTCTTGGTCTTTCTCTCACTTTGCCTCCGTCTCTCTCTCTCCATTTCTGTCTCTCTGCCTTTCTCTGACTCACTGTCCTTCTCTGTCTCTCTCTCTGCCTTTATCTCTCGTGTCTGTCTTGCTCTCTCGTCCATCTTTGTATTTCTGTCTCTCTGTCTGCCTCTGTCTCTCTGTCTGCCTCTGTCTCTCTGTCCGTCTCTGTCTCACTATCCGTCTCTGTGTCACTGTCCATCTCTGTGTCACTGTCCGTCTCTGTCTCAGTGTCTGTCTCTGTCTCACTGTCTGTCTCTGTGTGGGTCTCTGTCTCTGTGTCCTTCTCTGTCTCTCTGTCCGTCTCTGTATCTCTGTCCGTCTCTGTCTCACTCTCAGTCTCTTTCTCTCTGTCTTTCTCTGACTCTCTGTCTTTCTCTGACTCTCTGTCCATCTCTGCCTCTCGGTCTGTCTCTGTCTCTCGGTCTGTCTCTGCCTCTCTGTCTCTGTCTCTCGGTCGCTCTCTGTCTCTCTGTCTGTTTCTGTCTCACTGTCCATCTCTGCCTCTCCGTCCAACTCTCTCTCTCTCTCGGTCCATCTCGGTCTCTCTCTCCATCTCTCTCTCTCTGGCTGCCTGTCTCTCTGTCTGCCTCTGTATCTCTGTCCGTCTCTGTCTCCCTAACTGTCTCTCTCTCTCGATTCGTCTCTGTCTCTCGGTCTGTCCCTCTCTCTCTCACTCCATCTCTCTCTCTCTCTCTCCATTTCTGTTTCAATCTCCTTCTCTGTCTCAATCTCCTTCTCTGTCCCAATGTCCTTCTTTGTCTCACTGTCCTTTTCTGTCTCTCTCTATCCATCTATCTCTCTGACTCTCTCTCTCTCCATTTCTGTCTCAATGTCCACTCTCTGTCTCTCTGTCCATCTCTGTCTCCCTAACTGTCTCTCTCTCTCTGTCCATCTCTGTCTCTCAGTCGATCTCTCTTTCTCTGTCCGTCTCTGCCTTTCTATCTGTCTCTCTCTTTCTGTCCGTCTCCCTCTCTCTGTCTGTCTCTCTCTCTGTCTGTCTCTCTCTCTCTGTCTGTCTCTGTCTTTCTATCTGTCTCTCTCTCTATCTGTCTCTCTCTCTGCCCATCTCTCTCTGTCTGTCTCTTTCTCTGTCCTTCTCTGTATCTCTTGCCTGTCCCTATATCTCTGTCTCTCTCTCTCTGTCCGTCTCTTTCTTTCTGTTCGTCTCCATCTCTCTCTTCATCTCTGTATCACTGTCTGCCTCTGTATCTCTGTCCATCTCTGTCTCCCTATCCATTTCTCTCTCTGTCCGTCTCACTCTCTTTGTCTGCCTCTACATCTCTGTCCCTCTCTCGCTCTCCGTCCATCTCTGTATCTCTTGCCCATCCCTATATCTCTGTCTCTCTATCTGTCTTTCTCTCCATCTCTGTCTCTCTCTCTCCGTCTGTCTGTCTCTCTCTCTCCGTCTGTTTCTCTCTCTCTGTCTCTCTGTCTGTCTCTCTCTTTCTGTCTGTCTTTCTCTCTCTGTCTCTCTCTGTCTCTCTGTCTGTCTCTCTCTCTCTGTCTGTCTTTCACTCTCCGTCCATCTCTGTATCTCTTGCCCATTCCTGTATCTCTTGCCCATTCCTGTATCTCTGTCTCTCTGTCTGACTCTCTCTCTCTCTGGCCATGTCTCTCTCTCCATCCATCTCTGTATCTCTGTCCATTTCTGTATCTCTTGCCCATTCCTGTATCTCTGTCTCTCTGTCTGTATCTCCTTCTGTCCGTCTCTGCCTCTCCGTCCACCTCTCTCTCTGGCTCCATCTTCCTCTCTCAGTCCGTCTCTCTCTCGGTCTGTATCTGCCTCTCTGTCCGTCTCTCTCTCAATGTCCATTCTCTGTCTCAATGTCCTTCTCAGTCTCTCTGCCCCTCTGTCTCATTGTCCCTCTCTGTCTCTCTCTCTCTCAGTATTTCTCTCTCCGTCTCTGTCTCTCTGCCTTTCTCTGTCTCACTGTCCTTCTCTGTCTCTCTCTCCACCTTTATATCTTTTGTCTGTCTCTCTCTCGTGCATCTTTGTATTTCTGTCTCTCTTTCCATCTCTATCTCTCTGTCTACCTCTCTCTCTATGTCTGTCTCTGTCTCACTGTCTGTCTCTGTCTCTCTGTCCATCTCTGTCTCACTGTCAGTCTCTGAATCTCGGTCTGTCTCTGTCTCTCTGTCCGTCTCTGTCTCTCGGTCCATCACTGTCTCTCAATCCGTCTCTGTCTCTCGGTCCATCTCTGTCTCTGTCTTGCTGTCTGTCTCTGTCACTCTGTCCGTCTCTGTCTCACTGTCTCTGTCTCTTGCTCCGTCTCTGCCTCACTGTCAGTCTTTGAATCTCGGTCTGTCTCTGTCTCTCTATCCGTCTCTGTCTCTCGGTCCATCTCTGTCTCACTGTCTCTGTCTCTCGCTCCATCTCTGTCTTGCTGTCCGTCTCTGTCTCACTGTCCATCTCTGTCTCTCTGTCCGTCTCTGTCACTCTGTCCGTCTCTGTTACTCTGTCCGTTTCTGTCTCACTGTCTCTGTCTCTCGCTCCGTCTCTGTCTCGCTGTCTGTCTCTGTCTCACTGTCCATCTCTGTCTCTCAGCCCGTCTCTGTCTCATTGTCTGTCTCTGTCTCTCTGTCCGTCTCTGTCTCTCGGTCCGTCTCTGTCTCTCTGTCCGTCTCTGTCTCTCGATCTGTCTCTCTCCCTCTGACCCTCTTTGTCTCTCTGTTTGTCTCTGTCTCTCGGTCCGTCTGTCTCTCTCTGTCTGTCTCTGTCCGTCTGTCTCTCTCTCTGTCCGTATCCCTTTATCTGTCCGTCTCTGTCTCCCTATCCGTCTGTATCTCTCTGTCCGTCTCTCTCTCTATGCATCTCTGTCCTTCTCTGTATCTCTTGCCCGTCCATATATCTCAGTCTTTCTGGTCTCTCTCTCTGGTTGTCTCTTTCTCAC
>NC_054471.1:787458-797458 GCF_017639515.1 Carcharodon carcharias | reverse complement strand
GACAGAGGGAGAAGGACAGGGACAGCGAGCGAGAGAGAGAGACAGGGACAGAGGGACAGGGACAGAGAGACAGAGAGAGAGAGACAAGGACAGAGGGACAGGGGCACAGAGACAGAGAGAGACACAGTCAGGGATAGAGGGACAAGGACAGAGAGAGAGAGACAGGGACAGAGGGACAGGGACAGAGACAGACAGACAGTGATAGAGAGACAAGGACAGAGAGAGAGAGAGACAGGGACAGAGGGACAGGGACAGAGAGAGAGAGAGACAGGGACAGTGAGACAGGGACACAGAGACAGAGAGAGAGAGAGAGACAGGGACAGAGAGAGAGAGACAGGGACAGAGAGAGAGAGAGACAGGGACAGTGAGACAGAGACACAGAGACACAGAGAGAGAGAGAGACAGGGACAGTGAGACAGGGACACAGAAACAGAGAGAGAGAGAGAGAGACAGGGACAGAGAGAGAGACAGGGACAGTGAGACAGGGACACAGAGACAGAGAGAGAGACAGACAGGGACAGAGAGAGAGAGAAAGAGACAGGGACAGTGAGACAGGGATACAGAGAAAGAGAGAGAGAGAGAGACAGGGACAGAGGGACAGGGACAGAGAGAGAGAAAGATAGACAGGGACAGAGGGACAGGGGCACAGAGAGAGACAGGGACAGAGGGACAGGGACACAGAGACAGAGAGAGACAGACAGACAGGGACAGAGAGACAGGGACAGAGAGAGAGAGAGACAGGGACAGAGTGACAGGGACAGAGAGAGAGAGACAGGGACAGAGGGACAGGGACAGAGAGAGAGAGAGACAGACAGACAGGGACAGAGAGACAGGGACAGAGAGAGAGAGAGACAGGGACAGAGTGACAGGGACAGAGAGAGAGAGACAGGGACAGAGGGACAGGGACAGAGAGAGAGAGAGACAGACAGACAGGGACAGAGAGACAGGGACAGAGAGAGAGAGAGACAGGGACAGAGTGACAGAGACAGAGAGAGACAGACAGACAGGGATAGAGGGCCAGGGACAGAGAGAGAGACAGGGACAGTGAGACAGGGACTCAGAGACAGAGAGACAGACAGACAGGGACAGAGAGAGAGAGAAAGAGACAGGGAGAGTGAGACAGGGATACAGAGAAAGAGAGAGAGAGAGAGAGACAGGGACAGAGGGACAGGGACAGAGAGAGAGAGAGAGACAGGGACAGAGGGACAGGAACACAGAGACAGAGAGAGACAGACAGACAGGGACAGAGGGACAGGGACACAGAGACAGAGCAAGAGAGAGAGAAACAGGGACAGAGAAAAAGGGACAGGGGCAGAGAGAAAGAGAGAGAGAGACAGGGACAGTGAGACAGGGACAGAGAGAGAGACAGGGACAGAGGGACAGGGACACAGAGACAGAGAGCGACAGACAGACAGGGATAGAGGGACAGGGACAGAGAGAGAGAGACAGGGACAGAGTGACAGGGACAGAGAGAGAGAGACAGACAGGGATAGAGGGACAGGGACAGAGAGAGAGAGAGACGGGGACACAGAGAAAGAGAGAGAGAGACAAACAGGGACAGAGGGACAGGGACAGAGAGAGAAGGACAGGGACAGCGAGCGAGAGAGAGAGACAGGGACAGAGGGACAGGGACAGAGAGACAGAGAGAGAGAGACAAGGACAGAGGGACAGGGGCACAGAGACAGAGAGAGACACAGTCAGGGATAGAGGGACAAGGACAGAGAGAGAGAGACAGGGACAGAGGGACAGGGACAGAGACAGACAGACAGTGATAGAGAGACAAGGACAGAGAGAGAGAGAGAGACAGGGACAGAGGGACAGGGACAGAGAGAGAGAGAGACAGGGACAGTGAGACAGGGACACAGAGACAGAGAGAGAGAGAGAGAGACAGGGACAGAGAGAGAGAGAGACAAGGACAGAGAGAGAGAGAGACAGGGACAGTGAGACAGAGACACAGAGACACAGAGAGAGAGAGAGACAGGGACAGTGAGACAGGGACACAGAAACAGAGAGAGAGAGAGAGAGAGAGAGAGACAGACAGGGACAGAGGGACAGGGAAACAGAGACACAGAGAGAGAAAGACAGACAGGGGACAGAGGGACAGGGACAGAGAGAGAGACAGGGACAGAGGGGCAGGGACAGAGAGAGAGAGAGGGACAGGGACAGAGAGAGAGAGAGAGAGAGGGACAGGGACAGAGGGACAGGGGCACAGAGATCGAGAGAGAGACAGACAGACAGAGGGACAGGGACAGAGAGTGAGACAGGGACAGAGGGACAGGGACAGAGAAAGAGAGACAGGGACAGAGGGACAGGGACACAGAGAGAGAGAGAGAGACAGGGACAGGGACAGAGAGAGAGAGAGAAACAGAGAGAGAGACAGGGACAGAGGGACAGGGACACAGAGAGAGAGAGAGAGAGAGAGAGACAGGGACAGAGGGACAGGGACAGAGAGAGACAGGGACAGTGAGGCAGGGACACAGAGACAGAGAGAGAGACAGGGACATAGGTTCAGGGACAGAGAGAGAGAGAGGCAGGGACCGAGGGACAGGGACACAGAGACACACACAGAGAGAGAGAGAGACAGGGACAGGGACAGAGAGAGAGAGAGACACACAGAGAGAGAGACAGGGACAGTGAGACAGGGACACAGAGACAGAGAGAGGGAGACAGACAGACAGACAGAGGGACAGGGACAGAGAGTGAGACAGGGACAGAAGGACAGGGACAGAGAGGGAGAGAGAGAGACAGAGACAGAGGGACAGGGACAGAGAGAGAGAGACAGGGACAGAGGGACAGGGACAGAGAGAGACAGGGAGAGTGAGACAGGGACACAGAGACAGAGAGAGAGACAGACAGGGACAGAGAGAGAGAGAAAGAGACAGGGACAGTGAGACAGGGATACAGAGAAAGAGAGAGAGAGAGAGAGACAGGGACAGACGGACAGGGACAGAGAGAGAGAGAGAGACAGGGACAGAGGGACAGGGACAGAGAGACAGAGCGAGAGAGAGAGAAACAGGGACAGAGAAAAAGGGACAGGGGCAGAGAGAAAGAGAGAGAGAGACAGGGACAGTGAGACAGGGACAGAGAGAGAGACAGGGACAGAGGGACAGGGACACAGAGACAGAGAGAGACAGACAGACAGGGATAGAGGGACAGGGACAGAGAGAGAGAGAGACGGGGACACAGAGAAAGAGAGAGAGAGACAAACAGGGACAGAGGGACAGGGACAGAGAGAGAAGGACAGGGACAGCGAGCGAGAGAGAGAGACAGGGACAGAGGGACAGGGACAGAGAGACAGAGAGAGAGAGACAAGGACAGAGGGACAGGGGCACAGAGACAGAGAGAGACACAGTCAGGGATAAAGGGACAAGGACAGAGAGAGAGAGACAGGGACAGAGGGACAGGGACAGAGACAGACAGACAGTGATAGAGAGACAAGGACAGAGAGAGAGAGAGAGACAGGGACAGAGGGACAGGGACAGAGAGAGAGAGAGACAGGGACAGTGAGACAGGGACACAGAGACAGAGAGAGAGAGAGAGACAGGGACAGAGAGAGAGAGAGACAAGGACAGAGAGAGAGAGAGACAGGGACAGTGAGACAGAGACACAGAGACACAGAGAGAGAGAGAGACAGGGACAGTGAGACAGGGACACAGAAACAGAGAGAGAGAGAGAGAGAGAGAGAGACAGACAGGGACAGAGGGACAGGGAAACAGAGACACAGAGAGAGAAAGACAGACAGGGGACAGAGGGACAGGGACAGAGAGAGAGACAGGGACAGAGGGGCAGGGACAGAGAGAGAGAGAGGGACAGGGACAGAGAGAGAGAGAGAGAGAGGGACAGGGACAGAGGGACAGGGGCACAGAGACCGAGAGAGAGACAGACAGACAGAGGGACAGGGACAGAGAGTGAGACAGGGACAGAGGGACAGGGACAGAGAAAGAGAGACAGGGACAGAGGGACAGGGACACAGAGAGAGAGAGAGAGACAGGGACAGGGACAGAGAGAGAGAGAGAAACAGAGAGAGAGACAGGGACAGAGGGACAGGGACACAGAGAGAGAGAGAGAGAGAGAGAGACAGGGACATAGGGACAGGGACAGAGAGAGACAGGGACAGTGAGGCAGGGACACAGAGACAGAGAGAGAGACAGGGACATAGGTTCAGGGACAGAGAGAGAGAGAGGCAGGGACCGAGGGACAGGGACACAGAGACACACACAGAGAGAGAGAGAGACAGGGACAGGGACAGAGAGAGAGAGAGACACACAGAGAGAGAGACAGGGACAGTGAGACAGGGACACAGAGACAGAGAGAGGGAGACAGACAGACAGACAGAGGGACAGGGACAGAGAGTGAGACAGGGACAGAAGGACAGGGACAGAGAGGGAGAGAGAGAGACAGAGACAGAGGGACAGGGACAGAGAGAGAGAGACAGGGACAGAGGGACAGGGACAGAGAGAGACAGGGACAGAGAGACAGGGACACAGAGACAGAGAGAGAGACAGACAGGGACAGAGAGAGAGAGAAAGAGACAGGGACAGTGAGACAGGGATACAGAGAAAGAGAGAGAGAGAGAGAGACAGGGACAGACGGACAGGGACAGAGAGAGAGAGAGAGACAGGGACAGAGGGACAGGGACAGAGAGACAGAGCGAGAGAGAGAGAAACAGGGACAGAGAAAAAGGGACAGGGGCAGAGAGAAAGAGAGAGAGAGACAGGGACAGTGAGACAGGGACAGAGAGAGAGACAGGGACAGAGGGACAGGGACACAGAGACAGAGAGAGACAGACAGACAGGGATAGAGGGACAGGGACAGAGAGAGAGAGAGACGGGGACACAGAGAAAGAGAGAGAGAGACAAACAGGGACAGAGGGACAGGGACAGAGAGAGAAGGACAGGGACAGCGAGCGAGAGAGAGAGACAGGGACAGAGGGACAGGGACAGAGAGACAGAGAGAGAGAGACAAGGACAGAGGGACAGGGGCACAGAGACAGAGAGAGACACAGTCAGGGATAAAGGGACAAGGACAGAGAGAGAGAGACAGGGACAGAGGGACAGGGACAGAGACAGACAGACAGTGATAGAGAGACAAGGACAGAGAGAGAGAGAGAGACAGGGACAGAGGGACAGGGACAGAGAGAGAGAGAGACAGGGACAGTGAGACAGGGACACAGAGACAGAGAGAGAGAGAGAGACAGGGACAGAGAGAGAGAGAGACAAGGACAGAGAGAGAGAGAGACAGGGACAGTGAGACAGAGACACAGAGACACACAGAGAGAGAGAGACAGGGACAGTGAGACAGGGACACAGAAACAGAGAGAGAGAGAGAGACAGGGACAGAGGGACAGGGACACAGAGAGGGACAGGGACAGTGAAAAATGGAAACAAAGACAGAGAGAGAGAGAGACAGACAGGGACAGAGAGAGACAGGGACACAGAGACAGAGAGAGAGAGAGAGACAGGGACAGAGGGACAGGGACAGAGAGAGAGAGAGAGACAGGGACAGAGGGACAGGGACAGAGAGAGAGAGAGAGACAGGGACAGAGGGACAGGGACAGAGAGACAGAGCGAGAGAGAGAGAAACAGGGACAGAGAAAAAGGGACAGGGGCAGAGAGAAAGAGAGAGAGAGACAGGGACAGTGAGACAGGGACAGAGAGAGAGACAGGGACAGAGGGACAGGGACACAGAGACAGAGAGAGACAGACAGACAGGGATAGAGGGACAGGGACAGAGAAAGAGAGACAGGGACAGAGGGACAGGGACACAGAGAGAGAGAGAGAGACAGGGACAGGGACAGAGAGAGAGAGAGAAACAGAGAGAGAGACAGGGACAGAGGGACAGGGACACAGAGAGAGAGAGAGAGAGAGAGAGACAGGGACATAGGGACAGGGACAGAGAGAGACAGGGAGAGTGAGGCAGGGACACAGAGACAGAGAGAGAGACAGGGACATAGGTTCAGGGACAGAGAGAGAGAGAGGCAGGGACCGAGGGACAGGGACACAGAGACACACACAGAGAGAGAGAGAGACAGGGACAGGGACAGAGAGAGAGAGAGACACACAGAGAGAGAGACAGGGACAGTGAGACAGGGACACAGAGACAGAGAGAGGGAGACAGACAGACAGACAGAGGGACAGGGACAGAGAGTGAGACAGGGACAGAAGGACAGGGACAGAGAGGGAGAGAGAGAGACAGAGACAGAGGGACAGGGACAGAGAGAGAGAGACAGGGACAGAGGGACAGGGACAGAGAGAGACAGGGACAGTGAGACAGGGACACAGAGACAGAGAGAGAGACAGACAGGGACAGAGAGAGAGAGAAAGAGACAGGGACAGTGAGACAGGGATACAGAGAAAGAGAGAGAGAGAGAGAGACAGGGACAGACGGACAGGGACAGAGAGAGAGAGAGAGACAGGGACAGAGGGACAGGGACAGAGAGACAGAGCGAGAGAGAGAGAAACAGGGACAGAGAAAAAGGGACAGGGGCAGAGAGAAAGAGAGAGAGAGACAGGGACAGTGAGACAGGGACAGAGAGAGAGACAGGGACAGAGGGACAGGGACACAGAGACAGAGAGAGACAGACAGACAGGGATAGAGGGACAGGGACAGAGAGAGAGAGAGACGGGGACACAGAGAAAGAGAGAGAGAGACAAACAGGGACAGAGGGACAGGGACAGAGAGAGAAGGACAGGGACAGCGAGCGAGAGAGAGAGACAGGGACAGAGGGACAGGGACAGAGAGACAGAGAGAGAGAGACAAGGACAGAGGGACAGGGGCACAGAGACAGAGAGAGACACAGTCAGGGATAAAGGGACAAGGACAGAGAGAGAGAGACAGGGACAGAGGGACAGGGACAGAGACAGACAGACAGTGATAGAGAGACAAGGACAGAGAGAGAGAGAGAGACAGGGACAGAGGGACAGGGACAGAGAGAGAGAGAGACAGGGACAGTGAGACAGGGACACAGAGACAGAGAGAGAGAGAGAGACAGGGACAGAGAGAGAGAGAGACAAGGACAGAGAGAGAGAGAGACAGGGACAGTGAGACAGAGACACAGAGACACAGAGAGAGAGAGAGACAGGGACAGTGAGACAGGGACACAGAAACAGAGAGAGAGAGAGAGAGAGAGAGAGACAGACAGGGACAGAGGGACAGGGAAACAGAGACACAGAGAGAGAAAGACAGACAGGGGACAGAGGGACAGGGACAGAGAGAGAGACAGGGACAGAGGGGCAGGGACAGAGAGAGAGAGAGGGACAGGGACAGAGAGAGAGAGAGAGAGAGGGACAGGGACAGAGGGACAGGGGCACAGAGACCGAGAGAGAGACAGACAGACAGAGGGACAGGGACAGAGAGTGAGACAGGGACAGAGGGACAGGGACAGAGAAGAGAGACAGGGACAGAGGGACAGGGACACAGAGAGAGAGAGAGAGACAGGGACAGGGACAGAGAGAGAGAGAGAAACAGAGAGAGAGACAGGGACAGAGGGACAGGGACACAGAGAGAGAGAGAGAGAGAGAGAGACAGGGACATAGGGACAGGGACAGAGAGAGACAGGGACAGTGAGGCAGGGACACAGAGACAGAGAGAGAGACAGGGACATAGGTTCAGGGACAGAGAGAGAGAGAGGCAGGGACCGAGGGACAGGGACACAGAGACACACACAGAGAGAGAGAGAGACAGGGACAGGGACAGAGAGAGAGAGAGACACACAGAGAGAGAGACAGGGACAGTGAGACAGGGACACAGAGACAGAGAGAGGGAGACAGACAGACAGACAGAGGGACAGGGACAGAGAGTGAGACAGGGACAGAAGGACAGGGACAGAGAGGGAGAGAGAGAGACAGAGACAGAGGGACAGGGACAGAGAGAGAGAGACAGGGACAGAGGGACAGGGACAGAGAGAGACAGGGACAGAGAGACAGGGACACAGAGACAGAGAGAGAGACAGACAGGGACAGAGAGAGAGAGAAAGAGACAGGGACAGTGAGACAGGGATACAGAGAAAGAGAGAGAGAGAGAGAGACAGGGACAGACGGACAGGGACAGAGAGAGAGAGAGAGACAGGGACAGAGGGACAGGGACAGAGAGACAGAGCGAGAGAGAGAGAAACAGGGACAGAGAAAAAGGGACAGGGGCAGAGAGAAAGAGAGAGAGAGACAGGGACAGTGAGACAGGGACAGAGAGAGAGACAGGGACAGAGGGACAGGGACACAGAGACAGAGAGAGACAGACAGACAGGGATAGAGGGACAGGGACAGAGAGAGAGAGAGACGGGGACACAGAGAAAGAGAGAGAGAGACAAACAGGGACAGAGGGACAGGGACAGAGAGAGAAGGACAGGGACAGCGAGCGAGAGAGAGAGACAGGGACAGAGGGACAGGGACAGAGAGACAGAGAGAGAGAGACAAGGACAGAGGGACAGGGGCACAGAGACAGAGAGAGACACAGTCAGGGATAAAGGGACAAGGACAGAGAGAGAGAGACAGGGACAGAGGGACAGGGACAGAGACAGACAGACAGTGATAGAGAGACAAGGACAGAGAGAGAGAGAGAGACAGGGACAGAGGGACAGGGACAGAGAGAGAGAGAGACAGGGACAGTGAGACAGGGACACAGAGACAGAGAGAGAGAGAGAGACAGGGACAGAGAGAGAGAGAGACAAGGACAGAGAGAGAGAGAGACAGGGACAGTGAGACAGAGACACAGAGACACACAGAGAGAGAGAGACAGGGACAGTGAGACAGGGACACAGAAACAGAGAGAGAGAGAGAGACAGGGACAGAGGGACAGGGACACAGAGAGGGACAGGGACAGTGAAAAATGGAAACAAAGACAGAGAGAGAGAGAGACAGACAGGGACAGAGAGAGACAGGGACACAGAGACAGAGAGAGAGAGAGAGACAGGGACAGAGGGACAGGGACAGAGAGAGAGAGAGAGACAGGGACAGAGGGACAGGGACAGAGAGAGAGAGAGAGACAGGGACAGAGGGACAGGGACAGAGAGACAGAGCGAGAGAGAGAGAAACAGGGACAGAGAAAAAGGGACAGGGGCAGAGAGAAAGAGAGAGAGAGACAGGGACAGTGAGACAGGGACAGAGAGAGAGACAGGGACAGAGGGACAGGGACACAGAGACAGAGAGAGACAGACAGACAGGGATAGAGGGACAGGGACAGAGAGAGAGAGAGACGGGGACACAGAGAAAGAGAGAGAGAGACAAACAGGGACAGAGGGACAGGGACAGAGGGAGAAGGACAGGGACAGCGAGCGAGAGAGAGAGACAGGGACAGAGGGACAGGGACAGAGAGACAGAGAGAGAGAGACAAGGACAGAGGGACAGGGGCACAGAGACAGAGAGAGACACAGTCAGGGATAGAGGGACAAGGACAGAGAGAGAGAGACAGGGACAGAGGGACAGGGACAGAGACAGACAGACAGTGATAGAGAGACAAGGACAGAGAGAGAGAGAGACAGGGACAGAGGGACAGGGACAGAGAGAGAGAGAAACAGGGACAGTGAGACAGGGACACAGAGACAGAGAGAGAGAGAGAGACAGGGACAGAGAGAGAGAGACAAGGACAGAGAGAGAGAGAGACAGGGACAGTGAGACAGAGACACAGAGACACAGAGAGAGAGAGAGACAGGGACAGTGAGACAGGGACACAGAAACAGAGAGAGAGAGAGAGAGACAGGGACAGAGAGAGAGACGGGGACAGTGAGACAGGGACACAGAGACAGAGAGAGAGACAGACAGGGACAGAGAGAGAGAGAAAGAGACAGGGACAGTGAGACAGGGATACAGAGAAAGAGAGAGAGAGAGAGAGAGACAGGGACAGAGGGACAGGGACAGAGAGAGAGAGAGACAGGGACAGAGGGACAGGGACAGAGAGAGAGACAGGGACAGAGGGACAGGGACACAGAGACAGAGCGAGAGAGAGAGAAACAGGGACAGAGAAAAAGGGACAGGGGCAGAGAGAAAGAGAGAGAGAGACAGGGACA
>NC_054471.1:779958-782458 GCF_017639515.1 Carcharodon carcharias | reverse complement strand
CAGGGGGACATCCCAAATTAAAGAGGGAAGCTTCACACCCCGGACAGCAACAGCAACTGCAGTGAGCTGCTGGGGGAATGCAGTGAGCTGCTGGGGGAAGGGGAATGCAGTGAGCTGCTGGGGGAATGCAGTGAGCTGCTGGGGGAATGCAGTGATCTGCTGGGGGAACGCAGTGAGCTGCTGGGGGAATGCAGTGAGCTGCTGGGGGAATGCAGTGAGCTGCTGGGGGAATGCAGTGAGCTGCTGGGGGAACACAGTGAGCTGCTGGGGTAATGCAGTGAGCTGCTGGGGGAATGCAGTGAGCTGCAAGGGGAATGCAGTGAGCTGCAGGGGGAATGCAGTGAGCTGCTGGAGGAATGCAGTGAGCTGCTGGGGGAATGCAGTGAGCTGCAAGGGGAATGCAGTGAGCTGCAGGGGGAATGCAGTGAGCTGCTGGGGGAATGCAGTGAGCTGCTGGGGGAATGCAGTGAGCTGCTGGGGAATGCAGTGAGCTGCTGGGAGAAGGGAAATGCAGTGAGCTGCTGGGGGAATGCAGTGAGCTGCTGGAGGAATGCAGTGAGCTGCTGGGGAATGCAGTGAGCTGCTGGGAGAAGGGAAATGCAGTGAGCTGCTGGGGGAATGCAGTGAGCTGCTGGAGGAATGCAGTGAGCTGTTGGGGGAATGCAGTGAGCTGCTGGGGGAATGCAGTGAGCTGCTGGGAAAATGCAGTGAGATGCTGGGGGAATGCAGTGAGCTGCTGGGGGAATGCAGTGAGCTGCTGGGGGAATGCAGTGAGCTGCTGGAGGAATGCAGTGAGCTGCTGGGGGAATGCAGTGAGCTGCTGGAGGAATGCAGTGAGCTGCTGGGGGAAGGGGAATGCAGTGAGCTACTGGGGGAAATGCAGTGAGCTGCTGGAGGAATGCAGTGAGCTGCTGGGGGAATGCAGTGAGCTACTGGGGGAAATGCAGTGAGCTGCTGGGGGAAGGGGAATGCAGTGAGCTGCAAGGGGAATGCAGTGAGCTGCTGGGGGAATGCAGTGAGCTGCTGGGGGAATGCAGTGAGCTGCTGGGGGAATGCAGTGAGCTGCAAGGGGAATGCAGTGAGCTGCTGGGGGAACACAGTGAGCTGCAAGGGGAACGCAGTGAGCTGCTGGGGGAATGCAGTGAGCTGCTGGGGGAATGCAGTGAGCTGCTGGGGGGATGCAGTGAGCTGCTGGGGAATGCAGTGAGCTGCTGGAGGAATGCAGTGAGCTGCTGGGGGAAATGCAGTGAGCTGCTGGGGCCCATCGCCTTTGCAGTATCCAGTGGATAAGGTGGTGAATAGAGCATATGGAACACTTTTCTTTATTGGGTGAGGTATTGAATACAAAAGCAGGGATGTAATGATGGAACTGGATAAACCACTGGTTAGGACACAGCTGGAATTCTGTGTCTAGTTCTGGTCACACATTACATGACATCATTGCTCTGGAGAGAGACAGAGGAGATTTATAACGAATGTTACCAGGGCTTGAAAATTGCAGCTATGAGGAGAGATTGGGATCGACTCGGGTTGAGGAGGCTGAGGGGTGTCCTAATCCAGGTGTAGTACATGATGAGGGGCCTGGAGAGGGTACACAGGAAGAGCTGAGGGGTCAGTTACCAGGGGGCACAGCTTTGAGGTGATTGATGGAAGGATTAGAGGAAACATCTTTTCATCCAGAGGGTGGTGGGTGTCTGGAATTCACTGCCTAAACTGGTGGTCAAGGCAGAAACGCTCAACTCATGTAAAAGGCACCTGGACCTGCATCTCAAGCGCTGGAACCTGCAAGGCTGCGGACCAGGGGCTGCAGACCAGGGGCTGGAAATTGGGGTTAAAATGAGCAGCTAGTTTCTTTTATCGCTCTTTGGTCATGCAAGCACGATGGGCTGAATGGCCTTTGGGCACCATAACTGTGGTAAGGTTCCTCACCGATATTGGTTGAAATGTTGACATCAATACTAATATCAGGCACTGCCTGGCTGCGTAAGGATGCTACACAGGTGTAGGTTGCTGAGTCGGAGAATCTCATGTCGATGATGTCCAGGCTGGTGGATCCAGGCTGGAATTCCTGGTCGTTTTTGGAGATGATGATCCTGTTGGTGGGTTTGAGGGGTCTGCCGTTTTTGTACCAGCTGTAGGTGAGCTCCTCCTGAGGTACAGCGTCCACCTGGCAAGAGACCTTCACCTCCCGATTCAGCTGAATCTTCTCATCATCGTGGAATGTGTCCGGAGTGATCCAGAATCTTCCGTTTGACAGAGCTGGAAAACACATGATACACAATGACCCAGAATCACTGTGACCGGTACTAAACAAGCCGCGTTCAGTCACACTGTAACCGGCACTAACCAGACTGGGCTCGGTCACACTGTAACTGGCACTAACCAGACTGGGCTCAGTCACACTGTAACTGGCACTAACCAGACTGGGCTCAGTCACACTGTAACCGACACTAACCAGACCGGGCTCGGTCACACTGTAACCGGCACTAATCAAACCGGG